>NW_021620197.1:0-20420 GCF_004785775.1 Grammomys surdaster | reverse complement strand
TCTCTCTCTCTCTCTCTCTCTCTCTCTCTCTCTCTCTCTCTCTCTCTCTCTCTCTCTTTCTCTCTCTCTCAAAAAAGCTTTATCTATTTTTATTTATATGAGTACACTGTAGCTATCTTCAGACACACACCAGAAGAGTGCACTAGATCCCATTACAGATGTTTGTGAGCCACCATGTGGTTGCTGAGAATTGAACTCAGGACTTCTGAAAGAACAGTCAGTGCTCTTAACCACTGAACAATCTCTCCAGTCCCAGCAGTTCTCTTTCAATGACTTACTTGTGTCTTTTCCTATAGCAGCATGTCTGCTGCTAGAAGTGAAAGTTGGTAATCTTTTGCATGCATTTATGCATTGACAATAATTTTAGAGTACCAGCTTATATAGGGGTTGGGCTAGGAGCTGCCAATACATTAGAGACAGACGGCCCTCAAATACATTCAGCAGATCTTTGTTCCAGATCCAGTAATGGGTAACTTCCTGCTAAGAAACAGATGACATGGAGAACTCTGAACCCACTCAGATGTGAACTTCCTGAATTAAAGAGAACCTTGATATGTTGACCATGTTCTAGCTCAAATGTCATCATTACTGTCAGCATTGTTGTAGCAATGCTGTTAGCATTTTGCAATAGAGGACAGTTCTAATCCACAGGTGGTTAGAAGCTTTGTCATGGAATCACCTGGCTCCAGTACTTGAACACTTGGCATTTTGAGTAGCATCATCATGTTGTCTTTGGAGCCTCATTTGTACAAGACACAAAACCTCAGCTTTACTGCCTAGAATCCCTGAAACTGAGGATTGAGGTGAAGTCAGCGAATTGGTGCTGGATCCATACCTTCAAGTGCTGAATGGGCACGTATTGAAACTGGCTTGCTTTGTCCTAGGTCTACCACAGGTTCCATATCAAGCTAAAAGGTCTTTCTGAAGGAGGGAATAGTTCTAACTATAGAATGGTCACCTTTCTCACAGAGCAAAGGGACAAGATCTCTAGGTGCTTCATCACCACCCACTCTATGGAGTATCAATACTGCTCCCCCAGACTGGGAATGTGTGATCTCTAACTTGGTAAAAACCCATCTCAGAGGCTTGAACATTAAGATGTAAGAGATATGATCTGCCCCAAATTATGGTACTGCTTAATACTTAAGAGGTAGGGGACAATATTCACCACTCTCTGCCAGCCTTGGGTACCTGTAGAAGATTGAGCTTTGCATAGTTTTCTGTTTCTGCTCCTTGGTCCAAGTAAGGAGGGACTCAGGTCCTGCACTTGGGAAGCTCTTCCACTGGCTTTACGTGTGTCTCATACAGCTTTAAAGTTAACCTGGTGTATTCTGCCATTAACTAATATGGAAGTTTAGGGATACTGCTGAGGAAAAAGCTGATCATACTAGGCTGCAAGAGGAATGTAAGGTACTGATATGGCCCAGGATTGCACATGAACTTTCTTGATGATTTTGTGGAGGTTAAGATGAAAAAAAAAATCAGCTTTCACATCCTATAGATGAATCACTGCTGCTCTAGGGATAGGAGAGAAATGGAGAAATGGAAGACCAGGTATTAACATTGGACTTTGAAAGGACAAAGGGAAGGAATTTCATTTAACCCTTCATCCACGAAAAATACCACTCTTGGAAAGTGTTTAGGAAGTGCAAAAAAACACAAAACCAAACAAAAACAAAAACAAAAAACAATCAAACAAAAAACAAAGAAACAAAACAACAACAACAACAAAAACCCCAAACCCAATGTAGGAGCCATTTTGAGCTATTTTTCCAAATGTCAAGATAATTTTTTAAGAGATTGTTTACATCATCATAAATAATGTTTCCAAGTCCTGGGGGTGTCTAACACTAATTAGAAACAACATAAACTTATAATGTCTGTTTCATAATGTGGAACATTACATAATCCAGACTCTAGAAACAAATAAGGATGGTAATAGACTTTGTGCGAGTTGGGATTTTCAGATGTTCTGACTTTGCACAAACTTAGCATAGACACGACATTATGGGAGTCACACTTGAAGCCACTTAGCAGCCTGTGTCTGATGATGCAGCGTCTTGCCAACACAAAAATTGGAATATCAGTTTGGATTATTTATGATCTTAATCCAATTTTGAGGCAAATAATAGGTATTTAGAAATTTGCATTGATTTTTTCCCCTCTAGTTAGGGAATAAAAAGAAGTGTGTCATCTTTTCTTCTGAATTCATTGAGCCTTTGTTCTGAGCCAAATGAACAGTAAATCCATGATGAATGTGACAGCTTCCATTCACTGATGACGGCTTTGTTTATTTTTCATCACATCCTAAAGATTTAAGATGACTTAAAACCAGGAAATGATGAAAACAATTTTTTTGTTTAAAGCAAAAGGTTTGAAATCAAGCCTAAAGGAAAGCAATGGTAAGGAAAGTAATGACGAAACACAGGGAAAGTTAATGTCAGTAAGTGTGGCCTGTGCGCTGCTACTACGGCAAGAAGACGGAGCCACTTTTAGCTCAGGTCTTCCTAGTGCTCAGTATAGGGGCAGACAGGACAGGGATGGATGTGGGGCTCCAGATACAAGCTTAGGAATCCTTCCTCCTGCTTGGTCCTGGGAGGAGGACCACCTACTGTGCCATGAGTTTTCATTGTTGTTATCAGGCCCTGGCACTATATCACAGAACAAAGATGGGGTGTTATTATGTAGACACCATGCATCTTTTTTGTTAGATGTCACTCAGCAAAGTGACACGAACTAGCTATAGTCTTAGGTCTGCAATAGAATACCATTATGTCAGCCTGTAAATGGAGCATAGGGTGCAGGGAGGATTTGGTCCCATTGTGCAGTTACAAAGGGAAGAATAGTGATGAAGTCTCATGACACCATATGCCAACGTTCTCCTCAAAAAGAGATCCAAAAGGCCATATATGCACTTGTATGCACACAGGGATTCATTTCAAGGAATTAACGAACACTATAGCAAGCCTGGCAAGTCTGATGTCTACAGGGAAGGCTATTGGGCTGGAGACCTAAGGAAGAACTGATGCTTCAGTTCAAGTACAAGCTTAGCAGATACCTTTCTCTTTGTAAAGCTTCAGTCTTTTTTCTATTGCTCCTGTACCTGCTTAACAGAGGCCCACCACGTTATAGAACATACATTTGTTTTGCCCTCAGCCTATTGGGTTAACTTCTAGGTCTATCTGAAAGCTATCTTCAAAGAAGCCTCTAGATTAGGGTCATCACCTAGCCTCGTTGACAGATGCAATGAACTCTGGTGTAGAAGGTTTGGAGCAAAGAGATTAAGGTTAATCTGCAGAGTAAAATCAGCCTGACTTTAGACTGGCTGGTTATCTCTAAGTATATCTGAAGCATCTCTTAAGGACTAAGGACTGAAATTGTGGGCCAGATAGAAAGTAGTAGGCTTGCTAGTGCCAGCTTCAGGGCTATGTCTAGTCTGCTGGAGGGAAGAGCAAACTGACTTAGCCATGGGGTAGCATGCTCCCCTGCCCTCCTAGTCTCTTGCCAGAAGCAGAGAATCCCCAGTGGATTGAAAAGAGTGCACCCTGCTGACTCTGACACTCCAAGTCTGGTACTACTTCATAATTGTCTTAGTCATCTTTAATTTGTGTCACCAATAGTTTGTGATCATCAACAATTCTGGTGTCTCTTTCTGAGGCAAGCCCAAATAAGTTTTCCCAAAACACAATAATGTAAATGAGTCATTTTTGAAAACAAAGGTGGGAGGGAAGGTGTGAGAAGGGACAGACAGGGCTGAGGAATCACAGACAGGCATCACAGCACAGGGCAGTGCCCTTCAGCAGATCCCAGTGAAATGCTAATGAGCATGTGTGAATCTCAAGAGCAGGTGAGTGTGATTCTCACTGTTTTATTCTGAGAGAGGTTAGCAGGGTATTTTGGAAGCACAGATGTCAGCCAGTACTGCTCATAATGAGGTTAGAAATCAGCTATTCAGTGGAGGTGTGGCCATGCGGCCATGCTGCCTGATGAGGTGGACAGGGGGGTGGGGGGGTGGGGGGAGGTAGGGGGTGCTGGACAAGTTTAGAGAGGGAACTTTCACATGAATATGATTATGTTTTCATTCTTCTTAGTTAAAACATTTGGCAACTTCAATAATTTACATGGTCAACTCCTGTCTTGTGAATTTGAAGTATCGGTTTCCTCACAATGTTGGTTCTGGGCACACATGATGCTGTAGGTCTGGATGCTGGGCTTCCTCCTAGCCTTCCCTTTCTGACAGATCAACAGCAGCTCTGCCTGGGAAGAACCTGTCCTGCTTTCACTGGCTTTGTGAACATGTTCTGGTCCTAATCAAATCACTGTGATGCTTACTCAGTCCAGTTTTGCATTATGGTTCTGTATTACTTCTTCAGCTAGTCATCGATTCAGTCCTTTGAAAATAGCACTTTGGACTGCTAGATAGAGTCTTTTGCAAGTGCCCTCATCACCCTTGTGTATTTTGTTATTAGGGTGAAATTAGAACATTTCCCCCCCTGTGATTTACATATTCTTATGGGAACTTAAATTTGGCCCTCAAAGACTGAAGAAATGGAACACAGCTATTAATTATTAAAGCAGCTTTATGAGTCAACTTCAAAGTATAAAAGTCTGGAGCAAAGACAAAGCTCTAAACCGCAGAACACATGTTCATGTTCAGTGGTGATTTGGGGTCACTTTGCTTTAAAATGCCTTCTTTCTACTTCCTTGGAGTGTAGGAAGCAAATGGTTTCTCCCCTCTGCTAAATCTTTAGAAATTTAGAGATTTTAGTCAAATACAGGGAAGAGCTTTAGGAGTCATGAAGTCCTCCGTGGTATTTTCAGGATTGAGACATGGGTAAGGAGAGGCTCAGATCCTTAGCCCTTATTTGGGTACTTTGTTTTCTTTCCAGAAAACTCTTTTTTTCCCTTTCTTTCTTTCTTTCTTTCTTTCTTTCTTTCTTTCTTTCTTTCTTTCTTTCTTTCTTTCTTTCTCTCTTTCTTTTTAAGGCTTTGTTAAGCACACTCTATGGGAAATCAGTGAAGGTGAAAACTTCCAGCTTGTCAACTCTAGGTAAATGAATGGTGCTTGAATTAAGCTTTTATGTATATTCGCCTTTAGATCATCTATGTTTGAAATGCCCTGAGGGAGAGTTGCTCTAACTAAATGACTGGGGGCATCTTTCAGTCAGACAGAAGTCAGAATACTATTTATGTTCTATGATCACCATTGCTTCTAGTCCTGTCCTTTTGCAAGAAAAGGATTGAATTTTTATGTGTTTTAGCTGAAGCTGAAGAAAAAAGAAATCTACATTGAGGTAGAGTTTAGTGTAGGCGGGGAGGGGGTGCTAGATTTCACTTTAGGACGAGGGATAAAATTTCCATAGAAATAAAGGAGAGCTATGAACAGTGATTGGCTGTTTTTGATAGTCATAGCTTTTTACAGCCTTCCCAGATCTCTGGCCTGTGATACTCTGCACTCAGAGAGGCACACTGTTCTTATGAATTACTAATTCTAACAAAAATCACTATATACATTTACGTAGAAATAGCGGTGAAAAGTGACATTCATTGAAAAATTATTTAGACACAATCTCTGGAATGAAATGGAGATCATAATCATTTATTTTTATCTTTACATTATTATTTGCTTAACATAATCCATGCTTAAGCTTATATCATTGGTCCTTTAGGCAAGTTTTACTAGGAAGTTGAACCTTGCGTCACTGAGACAGAAAATGTTCCTATTTTGATTAATAGATGTAATGATTAATTTGTTATGGATATTTCTATATAGCTCTGACTAGACTGGAAATTAAGGCCCTCATTTGAATTGACTTATCAGTCATCATTATAAAACACTGAGCAAAACCAACATGGAGAAGAAAGGGTTTATTTCATGGGTTACCACCTAACATCAAGGAACTCTAGACAGCAGCTTGAAGCAGATACTAAAAAGGAATCCTGACAACTAGCTTGCTTCTCTGGTTTGCTCAGGTAGTTTTGTTTTACACGTTGTATTAGTTATCTTTCTACGTGAAACACCATGTATCAAACATATAAAAGGAAGTGTTTGGTAGGGCTTATGGTTAGAGGTCATGATGGTGGAGCAAAGCCCAATTCCAGGAACAACTCAGAGCTCTTATCTCCAGCCACAAGCAGGAGGCAGATGTCTCACAGGTCATGGTATACATTTTTTTTTGAAATCTCAAAGTGTGCCCCCAATTAGAGATATTATCTAACAAGGACATACCTCCTGATCCTTCTTAAATACTTCTAAATACAAGAGATCAATTGTTCAAACATATGAGCCTATGGGGACCGTGCTCATTCAAGTCACTGTGTGATGATTTGGGTCCACTTGCCTGGGAATGTTCTGATCACAGTGGCCTGGACCCTCCTATATCAATTAGCAATAAAGAAGACGCACCCACAAACATGCCTATAGGCAGTGTATGGAGCCAATCCTTCAGTTGAAGTTCCCTCTTGTTAGATGACTTTAGTTTTTGTCAAGTTGACAATAGAAACTAACCAGACCAAGGCTTTGGTCTCAGCCTTCTGAATTCTTGAGTTATAAGCACACACCAACATGATGGGCTTCTTTTATTCTGGTTTAATCAATTTAAGTTTAAGCTTAACTATTATTAGTAAGGAACTTACCACTCACAGAGAAATGGTGGCATGTTTTCATGTGCCTGTGCAAACAGATGTGATATGTGTTTATAAAGGAGCACATGCCCTAGAATATGTTAATTCCCGCTGCCTGTCTTTATATATGCCAGTGAGAGTTCTGGGAAGATGGATCTGGTTGGCACCCAAAAAGATCTGTCCTCTTTGAGCCATTTCATATTTATAGGAAACTAAAACAAAGACATTAATCATCTCCAAATTTGGCCCTGACTCTTTAGTCAGGCAGCCATCCTTGTCTCTGAGGTCCATAGCATTGATGTGTTCCTTCTTACTCCTCCACACTTTCCCCTTCATGGTCAGCTATCTCTGTATAATGGCTTGCTCACCTATGCAATGGTGTTGGGTCTTGCATTATTTCTGAGTTTTCACTGCATTACACGCTTAATTCAGAGCAGACCATTAGAGCTGTGCATCTGTTGAGCTATTTGTAATGTGTGCATGCAGACTGCTTTTACAGTACAAGGCACAGATGTGCTTTTATAATACACAATACAAAGTGCCCTTATCTGTCCCTTCCTGTCCTCTATCAAATATCACTGTGCCCAAAGAGTATCTTTAATTTTATAGCTTCTGTTTGGTGGCAGGGTGATCTCTGCCACTTCAAGGAAACAACCATCCATTGTCTGTATGTTTACTGTCATCTATTTAAATACACTGACCGTGGTATATGCAAGTCCATCTATGTTGCCTGGACAGGACTTGGACCATAAAGGATCAGAAAGCCATAAAAGCTAAGCATATCTTTAGAAATCACATTTTTTTTTTAAAAAATTCAACTGGTTATGAAGGTTTTAGGTTCATAAACTACTCTAATTTCTACTACTTCAAAAGAAAATTAAAAACAGTAATTAATAATGCATTATGTATTTATTTACACTTTGGCCAGTGCATTAAGAGAAAGATTTATAGTTTCTCCAAGAATTTCCTGTGCATGTGTCAGTATTTCATATAAAGGATGGAACAAAAGCCAGGAAATATGCACGTGTTAATTTAACTGTGTGATAACTTGGCATAGTTGTTTGAAACCTCTCTCAGGTAGACAAGTTCTTTTGTCAGGCAACATGTTTTTCCTTTCCTTGCCTCAGAATGAGGTTCCTAAGGGAGTTTTAATTCTTTGGGGTCCATTGGTTTAGTTTCCTGGTTTCAAGTCTAGTATCAGTCACAAAAGAGAAGTAAAGGTTAATTTAAATAACATAGTTACAATCCAGGCCTAGGGAATTTGTAGATTAATGGTGTGCATTCCTTGAGAAGTGTATTCTGTATTTATTTAAACAAAAGTAGAGTGCTTTGTAGAGTATGTTTGATTTTTGAGACAAGATTTCACTGTGCAACTTGAGCATAGGTCATTAATTGGGTTGGCAGACATTTTTACCATGGTGTGAACTTCTTCTTAAAGATGTGTGTTGTATTATCACTACTGAAGATTCTCTTCTTGTTTGAGCTCTTACTAGACTCCTTCTAACTCTTCTTTCCTGGTCCTGGAACTTGAGTATTTGTGTCCATTTCTGTAGTCTGTAGCTGTAACTGGAGTTTTTTAAGGCAAAAGGCTGGCCTGTTACAGCACCTAACCGAGTTGGGTTTGTGTCTCAAATACCCCAGTGGGATATGAGTAACAGTAAAGCTCAGAACAGATGTGTTTGCTGTGACCACTCTTTGTACAGACGGGGTGTGGGGGGGTCCGTGACATAAGTCTATCTTTGGGATATTAACATGAGCTTTAAGTGAAGAAGGAATTGGAAAAGTTATTGCATGCACTATGCATCATCAAACAATACTGGTCAAGGTGTGGTCTGGTTGATCTTTATTGCAGTTTTTGCTCTGCAAGTTGGTTAAAGACCATCTCCTTTGAGAGTATCTAACTGATTTCTACAAGAATGCTTCTACTCCAGAGTGTAAAATAATTGTTCTCATGTGGGGGTGGGAGGCAGACCTGGCCTGTGAGGTTTTATTCTTTCTGAAATCCAAGATGACTTTGAGTTTAGGCCAATAATCTATTTCTATGCCTTCAGCTAAACTAAAAGGAGACAAATATTTACAAGCAAATCAGAGATGTTGGCCCAAGTGAAAAGTCATCTTTCCCCAGAAATATCTGTAAATACCTGATTTGCAAGACCTCTGTTAAATCAGATTGATTCAATTCCCACTCTGAACTGGATCACCCCAGATAACCCATCAGGCTCCTCCCTTACACCCCCATCCATGACTCATCTTTTGTAGGGTATTGACTGATGACTCTGGCCTGAGGTTTCTGCCAGGCCAGTATATAAGAAGGAATTTCCTTATTTCCTACTTAGTGACTTCTAGCCACCAGCCCTCCATTCTGTTTTGTTTTGTTTTTCCCAATAAATTCTCACTCCTGATTGAGGGGGCATATCTTGTTTAGTTGTTCTTAGAAGGGATGCTGGAGTTGCATCTCAGGCTTCAGAGCAAGTCTTCATTGGAGCAGAGCAGGGCACTGAACCAAAGCCTTGCTTTATATGCTGCGAAAGATCTATAACTTGATGTTGTTGTTCAGAAAATTGGGGGAAAGAAATAGCTGTACCATGAGAAATCAACTCCATGATCTCAACCGGAGCCAGCGCTCTTGAGTGTAATTTAATATTCAGTGCCTCATTAAGAGACCCAGGGACTCCTGAGACTTGAAACCACAAGTAATTATTTCACAGGAAGGCCCGCCAGCTCCTTCGGTGTGATGGTTCCTTCTCAGAGATAAGGAAGGCAGATTTTTAACCCTTTTTGGCACCTTAGTTTTGTTATATATTCTGAGAACTCAAGGAGTGACTATAATGTGGTCTGCAGCCAAGGCATTCATTCTGCAGAGGGCACTCTATGCCGAAATGTAGTTTGGGTCCTTTCAGCCTTGCCTAGCTCCAAGTTTCTGCTGAAATACTTCCTCCTAGTTCTGTAGTTTCCAATTTCCTCATTTCAGGTCTGTGCTTGAGCACCTGACTCCATTATCACTGCTCTAAAGCATCTACCTAGGGATGACTTTCAATCTCACTCCTGATTCTTACCAGAATTGTAACTGGATTTTTGGCTAGAAGCTTAGGCTTTTGGACCCATAATAAGTGTGTTGGTTTGAATATCAGGTTTGGCCCAGCGAGTGGCAATATTTTCAGGTGTAGCCTTGTTGGGGGAAGTGTGTTAATATGAGTATGGGCTTTAAGATCCTTATCCCAGCTGCCTGGAAGCCAGTCTTCTCCTAGAGGTCTTCAGATGAAGACTTCTGCACCATGCCTGCCTGGATGTTGCCATGATCCCACTTTGATGATAATGGACTGAACCTCTGAATCTGTAAGCCAGCTCCAATGAAATGTTTTCCTTATAAGAGTTGTCTTGGTCATGGTGTCTATTTATATTAGTAAAACCCTAACTAAGACAACAAGCAAGTATTCACTACCCATCCCCAGTAAATGAATTAAAGAGATGCATAATAGGAAAAGGCAGAAGGATTTATCTAGTGTCTCCACTAGACTAAGAAGAACAAATAGGAATCCCAACACCATCTTTAGGATAATGACATGAACTTTAGCTTCAAATAGAGGAAGAACTAGGGCAAAGGTTAAGTGTCCATAATTAGGCACTATTGGTCTAGGTGTGGTGAGGTTGGTTATTGCCTCAGCTCAGGTCCTACAAGGTGGTTCCAGGAACTTCTAAGAACTTGATGGGATCAGTGCAGTTTACAGTGTCCAGGATGCAGCTCCACCACAGGTGTAAGGGCTCTCATCCATGGTGGATGGTGGGTCGGTTTGTTCTGCAAGGTTTTACTGTTCCTGAAATAGAAGGCAAGTACAGAGTTAGTACCCTGCCTGATAGCTCTCTGTGCCTCTAGTCATGTAAAAGAGACTAGCAGACACAAAACAGACCAATGCCAGGATTTCATCTTGCTTTTGGTTACTTTGTGGACCCAAATGAACTACTTAGAAAAGTAAGTTCTATGTACATGTCTCAATAGCTATTTTCCTTGTGATCCTCTTAGTATATGTCTTTACACAATATGTATATCTGTGTGTTTGTCTTCACTCCCCTAGAATCAGTTCCACACAACAGTCTTGTTTTCTTAAATTGCCAGTTTCTGGTCTTAGGTGTTAGAAAATATTAACCAGTAAAAGGAGGAATGAATGGTTAAATTCATATATATATATATTCTTTTAGAATTGACTTGAGTTTTGCTGCCAGGTAGCACATTTTATAGATTAACAGATTTTTCTTTTTTAGTATCTATGCCTTTTAAGAAAGGACTTACTATAAAACTACTATTAAGATGAAACACAGTAATAAAGAAATCTGCTTTAAATGTATCAATTTCCCCTGTGATAGTCTCTCATAAACTCATGATTTAGATAGAGCTTTTGATACTAAGGTGCATTTCTGAGTACATTCCTGAGCTCTGGGCATGGGTCATCGGCAAGTCTGACGTTGGCCCTCTCCTGTCTGTGAAACTCATTGTGGTCTTGTTAAGTAACTAAACAGTACTTTTTTTCCTTTAACCCACTTTGATTATTTTTAATCCAGTGAGTCAAGAGAGAAAGACGGGAAAAATGATGGGAACATGTTGAGGTAAAAGTACCCTTCACCTTGGAGTCCTGCATGAAGTGTCTCACCAGCTAAGAACCATGAGTTCCAGCTCAATGGCGGAATACTTGCTGTGATAGTAGCTGACATAGAGAGGTTGATGTGTCTCTTATGTAGAGATATTTTAAATAAGAACATTAAAATGGCAATACAATATATGCAAGGCTTGAGCATATATGACCTTGAATATGGTGGCCTTACTCCTTTTCCAGATATTTTCTGGGATTTCACAAACAAGACTAATAGCATTCTTTTACAGTGAGAACATCTTCACTTCCCTGCCATCTTGTAACTTAGGGCCTTGCATTATCCCATGTAAGCATATACTTTACCTCAGGAAACATCCCGTGCAGGGAAAAGTTCCTCAGCAATGGTCAGTGAGGTGACGAGAATCGTCCCAAGTTTTAAACTGTGAAGACACCTGAGCACACAGTCACGATCCTCTCCTTGAAGATAGAAAAGGATATTACTTTCCTCTTTCTTACTGACTCCCCTGCTTGCACTGATCCTAAATATTTTTTCTGGATAAACTACAGCAATGCTAATTAACTTATCCTGAAATTCTTTTCTGTGCCAAAGTCTTGCCTTCACTTGAGATCTCTGGTAAATCTCTGCCTTGGGTGACAGTACAGAGCTGTTTCCAGCTTCATTCCAACAGCTGCTGACACTTTGGTATAGCTTTCATGTATCCTCATAAACATCAAGCCCTGCCTTGCACTCTGTTTGAAACTCAGAGATGCTTTCCATTATGAAAACCTTACCAGTGTATGTGTTAAGTAGAGTTGTGCCAAGAAAACACTTGATTGGCTAATGTAAGTGTGTCATAAGATTTTCCTGTACTTTAAGCTTTTGGCTTAGGGCTTGCGAGACTTTAAATTAAACCCATACCAGAGGAACATGCATACCAATTTATTTATATTTTAATAGTTTTATATGCATAAAAGCCCCACATACAGGAGTGAGATTTGATACTTTATATCATGTCTGAATAGAGGAAGAGAGAGAATGTTTTTTTTTTATTTTTTTTATTTTTTTTATTTTTTTATTTATTTTTTTTTTTTTATTTTATTTTATTTTATTTATTTATTTTTTTTTATAAATAATTTATTTATTTTTGAACATGAAATGCTTTTTTATAGCATGTTTCACAAGGGGAGGGGGTAAGAGGGGCCAGATGGAGGAAAAGTACAAAATCTTCTTGGCCTGTGCCTTGAAACATGTCATGGTCTATACGGTACACTGCCTTGAATTATGATCTACCTGCAGTTCTTCAGAAGATATGGTACACTGCTTGAGTTATGGTCTCCCTGCTATTCATAAGATGATATGGTACACTGCTTTGAGTCTATCTGCAGTTGCTAAGCAGGATCTTGCAGTTTGCCAAGCTTCAGAGGACATTGTGCAGGTGGGGAAAGGTAGGGGGTGAGGGTAAGGGCGAGGGTCCTGGCTTCTGGCATCTCCCCCTTCTCTGTTTAGTTAGAGAAGGCATCTTATGATCAATCCCAACTATGTGAATTTTGAATTTGGATGTCTAATTATGGGGGGTCTTAGAAAAGTTCACAACCCCAAAACACTGATGTGAGACGAGTCACATCGATGGTCGAAGGTTTTAGGCTGTCGACGATGGGCAACATCAAGGGACTCCGATGTGGGTGAAAGGAGGGTGAGGGCCCTGTCTTAGGCCATGTAGGCTGCACCCACTCCCAGCACCACGCACTCCTTTTCGGCTGCATTGGGTGGGCCCCTGGGAAGTGGACCTACAATAATCCCGTCATTGGGCTAACTCACAGCCATCCTAGTCCCTTGTAAATGTTCAATTTACCAACCATTTGTCAGTTTGGGGTGTAATATTGTCATAAAGGAAGGCTCTCCAATGTTAGCGGCCATATCAAGGGCGGCCTTGGTTTAGGAAAAAGCCAATTTTTGTTGTGGTGATCAAGAGGCCAAGCTCTCTATCGAGAGAAACGGGGGCAAAGCCAGGCATACCAGGAACCCTTCTGGAGGGCGTGGAAGTCTAGCGGTCAACCGTAGGGGGGAGGCAGGGGAGCTGGCAGCTGTGTCAGTCTCCTGCAGAGTCACTTCTGGATCCTCTTCAATTTTCGGCTGATGGTAATGAACTTCACCCGTCTTCTTGATGTCAGCATCAACCTGGTTCCGTGGATGACAGGTCGCGGGTTTTGATCTCTGTCTCGCTTAATCTTGATGTCCTGCGCACATCCTCTCAATGAGGGTCCGTCCAGAGGGGTCCGTGCCTCGAGCCCCACGTCTGGGTGCCACTTGACCCGACTGGCAGGCCCTAGTTATTCGTGGGGGCAAGGAGGACTGCAACCTGCTATTCTTCAGAAGATATGGTACACTGCTTGAGTTATGGTCTCCTTGCTATTCTTCAGATGATATGGTACACTGCTTTGAGTCTATCTGCAGTTTCCAAGCAGGATCTTGCAGTTGCCAAGCTTCAGGGAACCTTGTGCAGCTGGGAAAAGGTAGGGGGTGAGGGTAAGGGCGAGGATCCTGACTTCTGGCCCATCTGGATTAGAACTTCTAATGGCAGGCATCACGGGTGATTCATTTTTGCCTGGAAAGAAAAAAGAAGGGGATTCTCAGGGAGATTTCTCTTCCCTGGATGTAAATTATTATTCATCGTATTTATGGTTGGGCCTGGCTTTGTGAGTGTATCTATTTTTTTTCATTAATATTTATGGTAGCCGGTTAGCTGTGCCTTCTGTGGTATTGGACAGGCATATCAGTCCTCGGCTCCATAAGGGAACTGGGTCTGGGGCATTCCCTTTACGGGTATGAGGGTCCTTCCCCATATCTGTGGCAAAGTTTTGTTGGTCTTGGTGGTGCCCGAGGTCACCAACATGGTCAGCAAGAGATTTGCCATGAGCTTTCAGCTTAAGAGAGAGAAACGTGAACAAGGCATGATGGAGAGTATTTCAGGGGGGCTCCTTCTGAGGGGGTACCGTTCCCCCTCTTTTATTTTTAAAGCCAATTTTTCAGAGTTCTTGTAAAATCAGGGCTGAAGCGCCAACAGTTGCTCCTTCTACACTCAGAGAGTCATGAAGACCTTATTTAAGGATATATAAATCTATATTTATAATCTTTTGTCAAAGGACTTTTATAGCACCACTGACAATTAATCAGACTATATGATATATCGATTGGAAATAGCTTTTTCTACTTTTTGTGAGATTACCTCTCTTCTGTCAATTAACTGTTGAGGAAGTTAGGGTTTACCTCTCTCTTGAGAATATTGATCAGAGATTTAAGTTCTTTTGTGGAGAGCTTAAAATAGGATCTTAGCCAATTTGCAACTCCTAGAAACTTTTGAAATTAATTTAAGATAAGTAAACTCCCTTTTTTAAAAAAATCCTTTATCTGTGTGGGTTTTTTATTGGGTATTATACGTATTTACCTTTCAATGTTATCTCCTTTCTCATTCTCCCCCAAGATCCTTTATCCCATACCCACTCCTCCTAATTTTTGTGATGGTGTGCTCCAAACATCCTCCCAGTCCCATCTCCCTGCTCTCGAATTCCCACACAGTAGGGAATCCAAACTTTCGGGGACCTTGGCCCTCCACTTTCACTGAAGTCTAACAAGGACACCCTCAATTCCCTATACAGGTGTGTGAGTCCCTCCCTTTGTGTTCTCTGGTTTAGACTTTGGGAGTTCTGGTTGAAACTTTTGATACTCCTTCTAGAAAGGACCAACGAATTCATACTTTGGTCTTCCTTCTTCTATGTGAGTTTTATGTGGTCTGTATGTAGGTTCTTAGACATTGTGAGCTTTTGGTCTAATATCCACTTATCAATGAGTGCATACCAAGTATGTTCTTTTGAGATTGGGTCATCTCACTCAAGATGATATTTTCCAGCTCCATCCATTTGCCTAGGAATTTTGTGAACTGATTGTTCTTAATAGCTGAGTAGTATTCCATTGTATAAATGTACCACATTTTCTGCATCCATTCTTCTGTCGAAGGGCATCTGGGTTCTTTCCAACTTCTGGCTATTATAAATAAGGCTGCTATGAACATGGTGGAGCATGTGTCCCTGTTGTATGGTGAAACTTCTTTTGGGTATATGCCCAGGAGTGGTATAGCTGGGTCCCCAGGTAACACTATGTTCAATTTTCTGAGATATCGCCATACTGCCTTCCATAGTGGTTGTACCAGTTTACAATCCCACCAACAGTGGAGGAGTGTTCCTCTTTCTCCACATCCTCGCCAACATGTGCTGTCACCTGTGTTTTTGATCTTAGCCATTCTGACTGGTGTAAGGTGGAATCTCAGTGTTGTTTTCATTTGCATTTCCCTGATGACTAGTGATCCTGAACACTTCTTTAGGTGCTTCTCAACCATTCGAACTTCCTCAGTTGAGAATTCTTTGTTCAGCTCTGTGCTCCATTTTTTAATAGGGTTCTTTGATTGTCTAGAGTCTAATTTCTTCAGTTCTTTGTATACCTTGGATATTAGCCCTTTATCAGATGTAGGGTCGGTGAAGATCTTTTCCCAATCTGTTGGTTGCCGCTCTGTCCTATTGACTGTGTCCTTTGCTTTACAGAAGCTTTGCAGCTTTATGAGGTCCCATTTGTCAATTTTTGTTCTTAGAGCACAGGCCATTGGTGTTCTGTTCAGGAACTTTTTCCCTGTGCCTATGTATTCCAGGCTTTTTCCCAGTTTCTCTTCTATTAGTTTCAGTGTGACTGGTTTTAGGTGGAGGTCCTTAATCCATTTGGAATTGAGCTTTGTACAAGGAGATAAGTATGGATTGATTTGCTTTTTTCTACATGCTGACAACCAGTTGGACCAGCACCATTTGTTGAAAATGCTATCTTTTTTCCATTCGATGGTTTTAGCCCCTTTGTCAAAGATCAAGTGACCATAGGTATGGGGGTTCATTTCTGGGTCTTCTATTCTATTCCACTGATCCTCCTGCCTGTCTCTGTCCCAATACCATGCAGTTTTTATCACTATCGCTTTGTAGTACAGCTTGAAGTCAGGGATGGTGATTCCTCCAGAAGTTCTTTTATTGCTGAGAGTAGTTTTCGCAATCCTGGGTTTTTTGTTATTCCAAATAAATTTTAAGATTGCTCTTTCTATCTCTGAGAAGAATTGAGTGGGAATTTTGATGGGGATTGCATTAAATCTGTAGATGGCTTTTGGCAAAATAGCCATTTTTACTATATTAATCCTTCCAATCCATGAGCATGGGAGATCTTTCCATCTTCTAAGATCTGCTTCGATTTCTTTCTTCAGGGGAATGAAGTTGTTGTCATACAGGTCTTTTACTTGCTTGGTTAGGTTCACACCTAGGTATTTTATATTATCTGTGACTATTTTGAAGGGTGTCATTTCCATAATTTCTTTCTCAGCCAGTTTATCTTTTGAGTAGAGGAAGGCTACTGATTTGCTTGAGTTAATTTTATATCCAGCCACTTTGCTAAAGTTGTTTATCAGGTTTAGGAGTTCTCTGGTGGAAGTTTTGGGGTCACTTAAGTACACTATCATATCATCTGCAAATAGTGAGATTTTGACTTCTTCCTTTCCAATTTGTATCCCTTTGACCTCCTTGTGTTGCCTAATTGCTCTGGCTAGGACTTCCAATACTATATTAAATAAGTAGGGGGAGAGTGGGCAGCCTTGCCTAGTCCCTGATCTTAGTGGGATTGCTTCAAGTTTCTCTCCATTTAGTTTAATGCTGGCTACTGGTTTGCTGTATATTGCTTTTACTATGTTTAGGTATGGACCTTGAATTCCTGACCTTTCCAAGACTTTTATCATGAAGGGGTGTTGAATTTTGTCAAATGCTTTCTCAGCATCTAGTGAGATGATCATGTGGTTTTTTTCTTTGAGTTTGTTTATATAATGGATTACATTGATGGATTTCCGAATATTGAACCAACCCTGCATTCCTGGGATGAAGCCAACTTGATCATGATGGATAATTGTTTTGATGTGTTCTTGGATTCGGTTCGCTAGAATTTTATTGAGTAATTTTGAATCAATGTTCATAAGAGAGATCGGCCTGAAGTTCTCTTTCTTTGTTGGGTCTTTGTGTGGCTTAGGTATGAGTGTAATTGTGGCTTCAAAGAATGAGTTGGGTAATGTACCTTCTGTTTCTATTTTGTGGAATAGTTTAAAAAGAATTGGAATTAGGTCTTCCTTGAAGGTCTGATAGAATTCTGCACTAAAACCGTCTGGTCCCGGGCTTTTCTTTGTAGGGAGACTTTTAATGGCTGCTTCTATTTCTTCTGGGGTTATGGGATTGTTTAGATGGTTTATCTGGTCCTGATTTAACATTGGTAACTGGTATTTGTCTAGGAAATTGTCCATTTCATCCAAATTTTTCAATTTTGTTGAATATAGGCTTTTGTAGTAGGATCTGATGATTTTTTTAATTTCCTCAGTTTCTGTTGTTATGTCACCCTTTTCATTTCTGATTTTATTAATTTGGATACTGTCTCTCTGCCCTCTGATTAGTCTAGCTAAGGGTTTATCTATCTTGTTGATTTTCTCAAAGAACCAGCTCCTAGTTTTATTGATTCTTTGGATAGTTCTTTTTGTTTCTATTTGGTTGATTTCAGCCCTGAGTTTGATTATTTCCTGCCTTCTACTCCTCTTGGGTGTATTAGCTTCTTTTTGTTCTAGGTCTTTCAGGTGCTCTGCCACGCTGTTAGTGTATGCTCCCTCCAGTTTCTTTTTGTAGGCACTTAGAGCTATGAATTTTCCTCTTAGCACTGCTTTCATTGTATCCCATAGATTTTGGTATGATGTGTCATCATTTTCATTAAATTCTAAAAAGTTTTTAATTTCCTTCTTTATTTCTTCCCTTACCTGATTATCAAGGAGTAGGGTGTTGTTCAATTTCCATATGAATGTGGGCTTTCCATTCTCTTTGTCATTTTTGAAGACCAGCCTTAGACCATGGTGATCTGACAGGATGCAGGGAATTATTTCAATTTTCTTATATCTGTTGAGGCCTGTCTTGTGCCCAATTATATGGTCTATTTTGGAGAAGGTACCATGAGGTGCTGAGAAAAAGGTATATTCTTTTGCTTTAGGGTGAAATGTTCTATAGATATCTGTTAAGTCCATTTGGTTCATAACTTCTGTGAGTTTTACTGTATCTCTATTTAGTTTCTGTTTCCATGATTTATCCATTGCTGAGAGTGGGGTGTTGAAGTCTCCCACTATTATTATGTGAGGTGCAATGTGTGTTTTGAGCTTTAGTAAGGTTTCTTTTATGTAAGTCGACGCTCTTGTATTTGGCGCATAGATATTCAGAATTGAGAGTTCATGTTGGTTGACTTTTCCTTTGACAAGTATGAAATGCCCTTCCTTATCCTTTTTGATAGTTTTAAGTTGAAAGTCGATTTTATTCGATATTAGGATGGCTACTCCCGCTTGTTTCTTAGGACCATTTGCTTGAAAAATTGTTTTCCAACCTTTTACTCTAAGGTAGTGTCTGTCTTTGTCACTGAGGTGGGTTTCCTGTAAGCAGCAAAAAGCTGGGTCCTGTTTGCGTATCCAGTCCGTTAGCCTATGCCTTTTTATTGGGGAATTGAGTCCATTGATGTTAAGAGATATTAAGGAGAGGGTGTTGTTGCTTCCTGTCATTTTTGCTAATAATGGAGACATCGTTTGTGTGGTTATCTTCTTTTGGGTTTGATGGAAAAGGATTATTTTCTTGCTCTTTCTAGGGTATGATTGCCCTCCTTGTATTGGATCTTTCCTGCTATTATCCTTTGTAGAGCTGGATTTGTGGGAAGATACTGTGCAAATTCAGTTTTGTCATGGAATATCTTAGTTTCTCCATCTATGGTAATTGAGAGTTTTGCTGGGTAAAGTAGCTTGGGCTGGCATTTATGTTCTCTTAGGGTTTGTATGATATTTGTCCAGGATCTTCTGGCTTTTATAGTATCTGGTGAGAAGTCAGGTGTAATTCTGATAGGTTTGCCTTTATATGTTATTTGGCCTTTTTCCCTAACTGCTTTTAAAATTCTTTCTTTGTTTTGTACATTTTGTGTCTTGATTATTATGTGACGGGAGGTGTTTCTTTTTTGATCTAGTCTGTTTGGCGTTCTGTAGGCTTCTTGTGTGATTATGGGCATCTCATTCCTTAGGTTAGGGAAGTTTTCCTCAATAATTTTGTTGAAGATATTTACTGGCCCTTTAAGTTGGGAATCTTCACTCTCATCTATACCTATTATCCTTAGGTTTGGTCTTCTCATTGTGTCCTGGATTTCCTGGATATTTTGAGATAACAACTTTTTGCATTTTGCATTTTCTTTGATAGTTGTGTCGATATTTTCTAAGGTATCTTCTGCACCTGAGATTCTTTCTTCTATTTCTTGTATTCTGTTGGTGATGCTTGTGTCTATGACTCCTGATTTCTTTCTTAGGTTTTCTATCTCCAGGATAGTCTCCCTTTGTGCTTTCTTTATTGTTTCCACTTCCATTTTTATGTCCTGGATGGTTTTGTTCCATTCCTTCATCTGTTTGTTTGTGTTTTCTTGTAATTCTTTAAAGGATTTTTGTGTTTCTTTAAGGACTTCATCCTGTTTTCCTGTGTTCTCCTCAAGTTTTTTGATAGTGTTATTTACTTCTTTCTTGAAGTCCTCTAGCATCATCATTAGAAGTGATTTTAGATCTGGTTCTTGTTTTCCTGGTGATATGGGGAGTTCAGGACTTTCTAATGTGGGAGAACTAGGTTCTGATACTGGCAAGTACCTTGGGTTGCCTGTGCTTGTGTTCTTGCGCTTGCCTTTCGCCATCTGGATCGCCTTTGTGCTATCAGTGCTGTCTCTGACTGGGGCCTGTCTTTCCTATTATCTAGGTTGTGTCAGAACTGTTTGGGATGAGTTTTGCTGCTTGAGTTAGAGCTGAGGCCCAAGATGTGCTCAGTGTTCAGGTGGAAACCGGAAGGGGCCTGGGCTCCGGGTCAGGAGAGGATTCCTGGGTCTCAGTGAGTCCCAGTGGGTCCCAGTGGGTCCCAGTTGCTCCCTGATTGGAGGCAAGAACTGCCACCTCCTAGCCTAAGAAATTGCTTGGCACAGAGGTCCTGTGAGCCCCGCTTCCTCTTGATTCTGCGAGATTGGGTGCAGAGCTGCCTCCCGGGATCTGTGAGTGCTCGGGCCCAGACCGGATGGAGCCCGCCCCGGGCCAGGAGCGAATT
>NW_021620196.1:3819-4081 GCF_004785775.1 Grammomys surdaster | reverse complement strand
ATTCCTGGCTTTAGAAAAGGAGCTGTATGTGATTGTCAATACATTGTGGCCTTAGGAAAAGCTCTCAAGTCCTAGGCCCCAGGCTTTTATTGGCTCTGCCAAGTATGTTCCTAGGTTTGAGAATGAGGTATGTCATTCTCCATATATGAGGGCCTCATGGAAAGATGGAAAGACTTGCTTGATAAAGCTAGCCCTCCATACAACAGTGTTTCCAGTCTCTCTCTCTCTCTCTCTCTCTCTCTCTCTCTCTCTCTCTCTCTCT
>NW_021620196.1:0-3809 GCF_004785775.1 Grammomys surdaster | reverse complement strand
TCTCTCTCTCTCTCTCTCTCTCTCTCTCTCTCTCTCTCTCTCTCTCTCGATTTCTTTTTGTTTTCTTTATTTACATTCCAAATGTTGCCCTAGTATCCAGTCCCACCTCCCAGAGTGCTTTACCCTATCCCCCCTCTCCTTTGCCTTTGAGAAGGTGCTCCACCACTTCCACCTCCACTCCTCTCATCCACCCACCCTCCACCACCTCCACTCCCCCATTATCCTTTCCTGGGGCATCAAGTCCCTACAAGATTAGGTGTATAGTCTCCCATTG
The DNA here is from genome assembly GCF_004785775.1 of Grammomys surdaster. Lineage (NCBI taxonomy): Eukaryota > Metazoa > Chordata > Mammalia > Rodentia > Muridae > Grammomys > Grammomys surdaster. Next base: position 3,535 of record NW_021620196.1, on the reverse strand, counting down.
AGTACAGACAATGCAATCCTCTGTTACATATGTACCTGTAGTGACAGGTACATGAGGTAGGGCATGCTAATTTTCTTAGGCTGCCACACATTTATGCAAGGCTCCTGTGAGTTCAGAATCCAGCCACAGGATCACTGATTATCAGTTTGCAATAACCTCTCATCTAGGATAACAAGGCGGATTAGGCCCATCAGATGGCATATACAACTGAAAAGAACGTCCTTGTGCTGAAGGTGTGGTAAGGAGATGGTCATGGTCCAGGTAGGCAATGTTGTGAAGAACCTTACTTCTCTTGGCCAACAGCCTTTAATGGTAAAGTCTGTTAAATATCCTTTCTATATGTATAGAGAGATTCTCTCTATGATTTGAGATATGTTTATCTAGAGAACCGGTACTAATACAAGTGTGTTTTTTCTCTGCTTCATCACTGATGAAGATGTGCTGGTTCACAATAGTGCTCAACAGTGTTTCCCTTATGTTTCTGGCTTTTCTACCAGGGTCATTTCATACCAACTGTCTGGTGAAAGGGAGTTGCAGTTTCCCTGAGCCCAGCCTGAAGCCACAAAACAAAACTATTATTTCCTAAGATCCTTCTTGAATGTTAATTGACTGGGCACTCTCCCATTTCTGGGTCAGACTGATACCTCCACTGCACCTATGAAAGCTATTCAAGGCTGTGAGGAAAGCTCAGGCAATGTCTGAAGTCAGGTCCTGTAAGAGGGGGGTTGGATCAAGTATCTGAATAGCCTGAGCTGGAATGGTGAGTTCTCCCCCAGGGCTAGGTGAGGTGAGATTCCTCTTGGAGGAGAGGCACAGATGCTAATGAGGTGCAAACCACTCAGGGGATCTGAAAGGTCTGACCTAGACCGGAAGCACACTTTAACCTTGAGGAAAATTCACTGGCCAATCAGGCCTCCAGGTGGATCTGCCAGTCAGACAAAGAGGCAGGATCTTCCGGTTCCTCTCTGCAAGTTTGCTGCACCTGTGCAGGCTTGGTTGGTTCTCTGCTTCCTGCTCTGAGCTGTGCTGTTGGGTGCTGTGAGAAGACACTAGGGAAGCTCTGAAATCTAGACATGGTGAGCACAGGAAAAAATGCCCACAATGTGGAGGAACAGGTAGTTGAGGAGTGGGAGCTGGGTTGGGGGATCCTTTCTAGGGCTGGAGGGAAACCATCAGCCAGATGTGACCACCTGTGTGGTTTTTGTGGTGCTCCTCACATGCCAAATCAGGCAGTGACCTATGAATAACTTCAGTATCATGGCTGATTTTGAATTGGCACAAAACAATTGGCTCATTGGCTTGCTTGAGAAACATGGGTGGTTTCTTTGAGTCTGCCGCACATATGTACAAACACTTTTTCTTTTACAGTATACATTAAGAATGCAGGTATATATCTAATAGGTCTGCTTTTACATGCTACTTGTTTTTGTTTTGTTTAGTTTTGTCATTTTTTTGTTGTAGTTGTTTATAGTTCTTTAAATGTTTACTGTTTTGATTATTATGTGGCAAAGGAACTTGTCTTTTGTCTAATCTATTTGGTATTTTCAATGCTTCCTTACTGCTATAGGCATCTTCTTCTTTAGTTTAGCAACTTTTTCTTTTTTCTTTTTTTCTTTTTTTTTTTTTAGTTTTGTTTCGAGACAGGGTTTCTCTGTGTAGCCCTGGCTGTCCTTGGAACTCACTCTGTAGACCAGGATATCCTCGAACTCTGGAGCTAAGAAATCCACATGCCTCTGCCCCCCAAGTGCTGGGATTAAAGGTGTGCTCCACCACTGCCGGCATAGTTTAAGAACTTTTTCATTTATGATTTCATTGAAAATATTTTCCAGACTTTTGAGCTGATATTCTCTTTTTCTCTTCCAATCATCTCCAGTTTTTTGCCTTTTCATATGTTGCAGTGTCCCTAGTTGCTTATTTCCACGATACTGTTACATTCAACATTTTTGTTTTTCACCAATATGTTCATGTTTTCTATTTATCTTCCCTTCCTGTTCTGTGGGTGAACCTTGACTCTGTAGTTGTCATCTGCGTTCTGGGATTTAGCAAATGCTTAAGTCATTCCCCGCATGCCCCACCTGCTGCTGTTGTCAGGTGTGCTTTGTATTCAGGGACCACCAGCAACAGCCACTCTTTATGTTTGTTTCCTGTCTCTGTTCTCTGCACATGCCTCTTTATTCTCTGTCTCTACCCTCATCACTCTCTCTCTCTCTCTGCTCCCTGTCTGTCTGTCTGTCTGTCTTTCTGTCTGTCTGTCTGTCTGTAGGTCCTCTTTGTACCTTTTTTTTCCCCCAGATTCTGACTCCTCTCACTTCCCCCAAACATGCTCTTTTACAAAATATCTGTTACACGTTTTGATTTCTATTGACCTGCTGCCAGAGCATAGCTTTTATTTCTTGATGACATATTTTCCTTGACGTTATTTATTGTATTCCTATGCTGGTATCTAGGTATCTGGGTTTGAGATGATGATTGGTCTAGGTACTGGTTTCTGTGTTTGTCTTGTTTGTTTTAAAGTTTTATTCCTGGGTTACTATTCGATTTTTGGATTTTCAGAGAGTGTGAGCTTTTGAGACAATATCCAATTGTCATTGAGTGTATACCATGTGTGTTCTTTTGTGATAGGGTCACCTCCCTCAGGTTGATATTTGAGTTTTTTTCGACTTTTGCACTTCCTACTTCTTTCCAAAACATAAAAGACCCACACTGGAAAAAAAACTCACAAATGCAATCAATGAGTTAAAGACTTTTCACAACCTTGTAGTCTCTATTATTATAAAACAGCACATAATAGAGAGAAATCTTATGAATGTAATCAGTGCTCTAAAGCATTTTCAAGTCATGGTCATCTGCAGTCTTATAAAAGATCCATACAATAGATAAATCTCATGAATCTATCGATGTGGTTCAGCCTTTGCATATCATTGTTCTTTACAGACACAAAAAAATCACTCTGGAGAGAACCCCTGTTAATGTAATCACTGTGGTAAAACCTTGTGAATTCACTGTCATCTGCAAACACAAAATAGAACACATTCAAGAGAGCAACCTTCTCAAAGTAATTAGTGTATTAAGCTCTTGGGAGTTACTGTTATCCCCCAATACATAAAACACCACATAACATAGAGAAACTGCATGAATGTCATGAATGAGGTAAAGCCTTTCCAGGACAGTCATCTCTCAATACACAAAAGAAAATGTGCAGGAGAGAAACCTCATGAATTTAGTCAATGTTAGAAAGCATTTGCATATCACAGTTGTCTCCAGACACATGAAGGCGCACATGGTGGAGAGAGGCCCTATGAGTGTAATGCATGTGGTGTCACTGTGTTCTCCAAATATTTCAAGGAATACACACTTTAGAGAAATCTTATGAATGAAATGAGCATGGAAAAGCCTGTTTATATCACTATAGTTTCCAAAGACATAAAAGAACACATATTGGAGAGAAACTTTTTGAATGTACTCAAGTTGGAAAATCCTTTACATGGCACAGTAGTCTCTGAATACCAAAATGAACACATACTAGAGAAAAACC
>NW_021620195.1:0-1914 GCF_004785775.1 Grammomys surdaster | reverse complement strand
TCTACCTCAAACCATATGGTGTCAAAATATGTGTGATTAGAAAAATACGTGTTCATTTTGCTTCCTGGTAAAGTTCACTGAGCATTGGCATAACAAAAGTGTTTGCTTTTCTAATGACCACATGTGCACTACTTCTCTCCTGTTAGATACAGTTTAACATCGTCATAACCTCTTTGAGGATCGGTCAGAGGTGTTTGTAGCACCATATTTCCATGTAGGTAGCATTAGTTGGCTAAATATGTTCAAAATATAAAATGAAGCACAAATTCTGGGATGAAAATATATGTGTTATAAGTGAAGTTTCAAATTTTCACAGGGATGTATTTGGTCTACATATTCACCTGTGTGGTGCTCTTTCAGTCTTGATTTTTGTTGTTGTTGTTGTTTGTTTGTTTTTTATAATTAATTCTTAATATGTCATATCTTCCTTGAACCTCAGCATAGTATATTAAAATAGATTTAAGTTTTATTCAGAAATACTGATATATCAAGCAAGATACAGAGTACCTCTATTTGTCAGACTGAAAATATCTGTGTGATATTATGAAGTATTTCTCTCTGTGATGCTAGAAATTTGACTCAGCAGTTAATGACACTACTGCTATTGTAAAGGCCTTGTTGTCTATACTTAGACCTATGTCAGGTGGCTCACAAATAGTCTGTAAATTCATATTTAGCTGTAAATTCATATCTAGCTGTATTACATCATATTTATATCTCAATTCTTAGAAAGTTTATTTCTTGATATCACTTATGTACTTTAAACAAAAGATATCAAATAATTCTGTCTGGTTTAGTAAATGAGTTATATTATTTTCTGCTAAAATTGCAATATACAAAGCATTGGCCAGAGTACAAGAAATTCACTATTTCCTCTAGCTATTCACTGTAAAAATGTTCTTAACATGTAGCAGGAACACAATATATCTTTTACTTCTTTTCTGGACATTTAAACATTTTGAATTTGTGCAGGCCTTGATCATGTTATCAGTTTTTTTTTTCCTATGAGTTTTGTTCAGTAGTAATGCTTGTCTCAGGAATTCATCTTTCCAACCTCATCCACATTTTCTTGCGATTACATCCTCCCAGCTACTTGTTCCTAATGTCTTTCACTCTGTATTCTGATAAAACAGATATTACAGCAATGGCAGACTGGAGACTTGAAGATACAAAAGTAGAGTAGGAGAGCAGCAGTAATCTCGCTGTCATGTGACAGGGGTCTTTTAATTCTCAACCTTAAGACCTAGTGACAGGTCTCTAAACAGGTACAAAATGGTAAATGGAATTTTTGAGAGATATTTTGGATATCAAATCCAAAGTTCACTAAGCATGATCCTAGCTTTAGGGTCCATTACATCACTAACTAACGCTAAAATTCTTGTTAAAATTACTTTCTTAAATATTCTTGTATTTTCAGTCTTTTGATCTTCTTAAGAAACAAGCTCAACAATTATACAAACAAACAAAATGTTCCAATAATTGTGTGGGGGCCTCTCATCCACTCTTTTATATACCTGATGACAAGTTTGGAGAAAACTTGGATTTGACCATTACCATATTGATTGTTGATTGCTCCTTCTGGATGAAGGGACTTACACACTTGCTTACACACTTTCAAAGGAAACAGTATTCTACTTAAATTGGACAACAGTCTATAGAGTCCTCTACTACACATTTGGAAATCATCAAAGTGGCCAGTCAGTCCACTCCTCAATTCTGTCTTTACATTTCCAGGTCCCGTTAATTATAAATAATAAAGTTTAGCTATATAAGGATAGACAGTCTGTTCAAGTGATAACTTTCCAGTTCTGCTTCTTTCACCTGAAGTAGTCTTGAAGTCTCTTGAAGAGGTAAAATAAACAATAGCAACTTTACTTTGATTTCAAAGTCTGGCCAGAGCCTGGAATTCAATAG
>NW_021620194.1:0-33028 GCF_004785775.1 Grammomys surdaster | reverse complement strand
AGGAAAAATGCCAGACAAAGGCACTTACTAGGAGAAAAATGGATTAGATAAACGAGCACTGGAAAAGAAACAAAAAAAACGGGCAAAAAAAAACCAGAATTGGAAACACTTTGAATAAAACAACAGAGGAAAATGCCCTTTGCAGGACAAAAATGGAAGGGGAAAGAACACTTCGTAAATAAAAAAAAAGAAAAAAAAAGAAAAAAAAGAAAAAGGAAAAAAGAAAAGAGAAATAAAAGGAAAATAAAAGAAAAAAGAGGGCAAATCATTTTATGAAAAAGAGAGCACGCTCACGTTCGCAAAAGTGCTTCTCTTAAAATCAATCTGGAGGAAACCTTTTTGTCATAAAGCTATCTACCCTGAGAGCTCCCTTTGCAGGAATCCTGCTGAAGGAATGAATCCTTTGCCAAAGGAATCGCGTATTTCCTTCAAGGTGTTCCTGGAATGCTGCATGTACTGGGTAGGATTCACTTTTCGAAATCCTCCAGGGACACAGCCCATTGCGAGAAGTGAGGTATACTTAAGTTGTGGGTCCAATCAGCTTGCAGCCATGCAGCTCTCAGCAGAGTTGGAAAAGCTGCAGCTGCCCTGACTGGTGGACAAGCTGTGCCTCTCTGGCCCCTCCAGGCTCTGCAGGACAGGCAGGAGGGGCTGGGGGCGGGGCCGTCCGGGCACACAGGAGAAGCAGCAAGCACCAGGAGCAGCAATAGCACACTGGGTCCTGGGTACTTCTCTCAGGGTGGGTCCTGGGTCTCTCACCGCAGGTGTTCAGGTACTCCCTGCAGAAGCTGGCGCTCTCGGTTTCCTCCTAAAACTGCTTCCTACAAGGGTTTGCCACTTGACAGTGTGGCCAGCTGTGAGAGAGATGTCTGAAGTCACAGCCAGCAGAGCTCTTGTTTGTTCAGGGCCCTGGATTGCCATCTCTGCATCATCATTTACACTGATTTTGTTCTGTGGAAACTCGACATTTGCAACTAAACTTGCCCTTTGAATTCCATGTTTCATAAATGGACTCAACGCTTCTTATTTTGCCAACATTTCGTTATGAAAATACTTTCTGCTCTGTGAATGTTTTATTTATGAGAGTTTATGACACACATTCCCTCTAGTCAACTATATTTGTATTTCCCAGTGCTGTTCTCTCTGTGGCTATGACGGTTACCATGGCCTCTGCACACACACACACAGACAGGAACAGGAGCCATTTCTACCTTGTTCTGTACTCACTAATGTGCTTGTTGTTTTGCTTTTAAACCACCTGACATTGCTTTAGGTCCTTGGCATAAAGGGAGATAAAAATTGTAGGGTTTTTGTTTCCCAAATAGAGAAAATAATTGCACAGCTTCGCTTAGTGATGGAGCTCTCCGTGCTCATTAATTTTGGAATGTCTGCAGCACACATCACAGTGTTAGCCAATCCGGGCTTGGCTTTGGGCTTTCCAGTCCATTCCATGGAGACAGCTTTCTCATTCTTTCTTTTTGTTATTTTGAAAATACTTTTTTACTTTATGCCGTACTGTCTGCTTGCCCTTGGAACTCTGAAGTCTCCACGTCTCCTCAGGTCAGTCGCTTGTCAGTTTGGCTCCACAACTGTTTCCCAGCTTGGCATCTCACTTTGTATTTCCCCCAAGGTCACTTTTTCACAAGTGGACACATTTGCTAGCTCCTTCTTCTCCCTGGAAGGTAGACCATGTTATTGTGCTTGACAGAGGTAGAGCCGGTGCTGAACATCTCTGAAGTCACAGGCAGGGCCAGGAGACACAGATCTGAGTCCTGTCTCTGGCAGCTGGGCACAGTGTTGGGCCATCTGACATCACCTGCTGTCCAGACACTTTGCCTCCTTGTCTGTACTGTTGGAGGAGCTAAGGTGGGAGGAGTAAGGAGAGGAAGAGGAGGATTAAGGAGAGGAAGAGAAAAAAGGAAGAGGAGGAGCTAAAGAGGGCATAGATGTAGGAGGATGGAGAACCACACAGGTATGGAGAGCACTCGTGGGGAACAACTAATTAACTTATAATTAGGTTAGCTATTTGGGATACAACTCTCTTTGTATGGGCATCTTGTTATTAGTCATTATCAAACATATAAAGTCTTTGATTAATCTATAAGAATTAGAGTCTCATTCTCTTACTGGGCCCGCATGGATGGCAGAATGGTCTGGGCAATGCCCTGCCTTGTGGAGACAGCGTGGAAGATTGGCAGAGCCATCTCTCATGCTGGCATCTAGTGGGTGGCAGGGCTGGTGCTTCTGGCGGGCTGGTTCTAGCTGCAGCACGCACATGGCCTCAGGCCGAGAAACATGGTGGCCGGGCTAGGCAGTGTCGCTGCAGCTTAGATAGTCAGATGAACCAGAGGCCAGTTTTAAATATTTACTACAACACTGTACACTGGGGTAGTGAGGTCCATGAGAGGCAGCACAGTTTCTATGCGCTGCTGCAGGAGGATGAGAGTAAGCAGGGCAAGGTGTCTGCAGATGAAGTTCAGAGGCAGTGAGGAAGAATCCTTTTCTTTAGAGGGGAACAGGGCTCCCAAAGCTGAGGTTGCAAGAACCCACAAGATCTGGAGCCACAATGAGGAAGGAAGATAAGCAAGTGGCTGTGAGGTGTGGGGTGCTCCCCAAGGGGACACTAAGGCTGAACCCAACTGGCTGGGACTGGCTGGGAATGCGTTTGAGGAGTCTACAGATACAGCCAAGCTGGGAGGAACTATAGGAGTTCTCAGGGCAGGAAGAACAGATGCTGGTGTTCCCAGCAGAGACAGATGTGCATATTGGAAGACCTGGAGTTGGGGAGGCATGGGACTTTGTCTGAGGGGCATGTGAGAGGTCACTTGAGGATGGAGAGATCCATGTGAGGCCTTAGGCATATGCTTCTCCTGTGTGGCAGTCCAGGAAGAGGAAAGTGGGAGGCCATTGCATGGAGGGTGGGAAGGTGCACCTCGGGCTTGTTCTAGAGACACAGCTGCTAAGACTGGCTGAGACTGAGCAAGATTCAGTCCTGTGCCTTCCAGCCCAGCCACCACAAACCCTCTATGCCCTGTCACCTCACTTTTTCAAAGCTGTCACAGAGTCTTTTTGACAAAAAAGAGTATATCTGAATTTCCATTTCAGACATTGAACAGTGGAGACAGACAATGAATATTCTGCCCCTCCATTGACAGCTGCCTGTTGCTAGGTGTCTAGAACAACAAAGAATGCTAAGCCATGACCCCAGCCACCAGGCAAGATGAAGCCACTGCTCATTAGAGCTGAAGTCAGGACAGCAGGGCAGATGAAGGTTCCCTGAGAACATGGAGATCAGGTTCCTCAAATAAGGAACATGATTCAATTTTGCTTCTTCCATCAACACACCTAATCCCTTCACCTCAGCACTTAATCCTGCTGCTCTGGGGCCCCATGCTGTCTGTCCTCACTCTGCAAGCCTGGCTGGCCCAGCCTTCCCCTGTCCTGATGCTGAGCACTGGTGCTTTCCCAGCTCTGTAGCGCCTCCAGCCCCCTCCATCCAGCCAGATTAGAGGTCAGTTGTTCCCCACCTGGGGCTGGTCTTGATCTCAGAGCTGTGCAGGAAGAGTCTCCAAAGCCATATCCTGGCTTTCCCTGAGTGCTAGGCTTGTGGCCCCTTGTCCTTTTAGAATTCGCCCAGGTTCCTGGGATCCTGCCCTTCCCTTTTGCTCAGCCTCCCCTTCCATGTCCTGTGTACCCCAGCCTTCTGCTGTTGACTGTCATTTCCTGTAGCCTCATAAGGCAACAAAGCTTTTTGTTCACTTCCAGGACGTGGCTTCCCGCACACAGTGCTGAGGGCCAGAGCGTTGTCATCTTTCCTCATACCACCTGTCCATTTCCAGGTTTAGGTTTGCTCCTGGGCACTAGAATTTGATGGTACTTCATTTACGCATCTCAATATGACCATGCAGACATCCCAACCACACCTAGGCATCTCAACATCATCATCCAGTTATCCCAGTACTACCATTTAGATATTCCAACTCCACTCAGGTTGTTGTCCCAACAACACCTCCCAGACACTACATTCACCACTGTCCAGACACCCCAATACCCAAACATTCCAAAATCTCCGAGACATTCAACACCACTGTCTAGACACACCACCACCACCATCTAGACATCCAACATTTCCTAGAAAATTCAGTGCCACACCGACATCTCTGTATTTCTCAGACATCACAATATCATTACCCAGATATCCCTCCTCTACTACCCAGACATCTGGACATCCCAACACTCCCAAGTCATACCAGCACCATACACACACCCCAACATCACCTACACATCCCAACATCATCCAGACACCCTGACACTACGTACATATCCCCACATCCCTTAAGGTAAACTTCATCCTTGGGCTGGAGAGATGGCTCAGAGGTTAAGAGCACTGACTACTCTTCCAGAGGTCCTGAGTTCAAATCCCAGCAACCACATGGTGGCTCACAACCATCTGTAATGGGGTCTGATTCCATTTTCTGGTGTGTCTGAAGACAACTACCATGTACTCATATGCATTAAATAAACAAACAAATAAATAAATAAATCTTTTTTTTAAAAAAAGGTAAACTTCATTCATTCATTCATTCATTCATTCATTCAATGTATTTCTGTGTGCATAACCAATGAGATTTTATGTGTGCCACACACGTGCCTGGTGCCCTCAGAGGCCAGAGGGCCTCAGCTCTCCTAGAGCTGGAATTACAGACAGTTGTGAGCTGCCCAACATGGGTGCTGGGAACCCAACATGGGTCCTCTGCAAGAGTAGCAGTGCTCTTAGCTGCTGACCCAATTCTTCAGCCTCTGTCCTTTTTCCAGCTGTTTGTCTTTCTTCATTCAAATTTCTAACCTGCCTTTGCTCAGTCTGTCCTTGTCTGGTTCCAGTGCTATGGTATATGTCTCTTCTTCCGTCATATGCTGTATGACCTTTCGAGGACAGCCAGTCCTACTTTCTAGCTGACTCCCTCTTCGTCACCAATAGTTCAGTCCAGGAGACATCAGTCTCTGACCCCCTGCAACTGCCTACTCATTGGTCTGCTCGGATTATCTCCTCCCCTCTGACCACCTACTCGCTGCAGAGCAGCCAATGTTCTTTCTGCAATAGGCACAGTCTAATGCCAACCTCTCACTTCAAATCCTTTAGCAGCTTTCAGAGGAAGAGCAAACTGACTTCTCCAAACTTTGAGCACCATGTCTATACCAGCATGGCTCCTATTTGGTTATTCTTCCTTGGTTCTGGGAATCAGGAGCCAAATCCGTGTCCTTCACGGTGGAGCAGTGAGCCTGCTTCCTCCAGGATGGTGAATCATGATTGACAATATCACTCAGGATGGGAGGGTCCACTTCTCTTGATAGTGATTGGTTTATGAGTAACACTTGATGAAAATCTGGTTAGTAAAAATCCTATGTGGGGGTGGAGATGGCTCAATGGTTAGAGACACTTGCCGATTACCTAGACAATCTGGGTTCAGTTCCTAGAGCCTACATCAGGTGACCACACACACACACACACTCAAAAGTTTAGTCAAAAGATGAATAGTACAACAGGTCCTTGATGACCCTTGAGCTGTCTCCCAGGGATCCTCACTGTGGGACAATAAGTCTATTCTCATTTCAATGTTTCTGAGTTGGGTTTTCTACCTTCCATCTTCCTGGTAAGGGACTCAGGTATGTTAGCTTTCTTCTGCTTTTTGGAAGGAGCACATTCTTATAAAAGATTCCCTCTAGCTATCACCCTGTGTGCCCTCCCCATGCCCAGCTAGTGTCCATTCCTGAATAGCTGATGTTCTCTCCACTATAGGAGGCTTCCTGATGGCACCGATAAGAGTTTGAAGTGATGGTTGGATGCCTTTACTGCCCCACGGATACTTGCCTCTCAGTTTGGCCCCACAGCTCCCCAAAAGCCGTGAACAAGTGATACTGCCCAGTGCTGTTCGCCCTCCTCCTGTGCTGGTCACAAAGCTGAGGCCATGGGCCCATGGCTCAGCTCCCTAAGGCCCTGGAAGAGGGACAGTCACCATACAGGTGACTCCAATGGCTTCACCCGAAACTGACTAACAGGGATCATTTCAGAGTAGGTTGGAGGCAAGTGTTCCGGAGATGACAGTGTGCCCAGCAATAAGTGAGAGGTGAAAGACATCATACTTTTAAGCCTGAAAGGGCTAGGGGAGGGTGCAGGCTTTTAGAATCTGGAGAGAAAGATGGGGACTCTCTGAAAGTCACCTGGCCGTGGCCATAAGCCAGGCCAGGCCGCTCTCTCATAGCCATAGGAAGGAAGCCAGGATCCTGCTGTTTTTCTGACATCTACTGAAAGCCAGAGGGTAAGAGGTCTGGTGGCCTTAAGGTCAACTCTCTGGAGCACAGCAAGGCTGTGGAAGGACACATGCAGCTCTGGGGCTAGTGATTATCCCAAACAGGCACAAAGGCTGTGTCGCTACTCACTTCAGCACACCTATTTCCTTTAAAAAAAAAAAAAATTAAATTTGACCACAGGGCAGACTGTGAGTACAGTGAACTTCAATACCTCTAATCAGGGCCAGAAAGGGCAGCAAGGAACCCACTGTGCTCCCTTCCTCCTGGGAGCCACTGCCCAGCTGCAATCAGACCCTCTCACTTCCAGTCTGGCTCAGACTCCAGTCAGTGCCTCTTTCAGTTCTAGGGGCACTCCCGTTTTTAGAAACCCTCAATCACCCATATTTTTCCCACTACCACCTGACTCTTCCACTCATTTGCTCCAGTGCCTCTGATAAGCTAGCTTTTAGCCCTTCACCCCTCCTAACAGTTCTTGCCACAATAGCCCCTTGATTGAAAAATTCAGAGGACTTTACTGCTTATTTTTCTGAGATCCGGGCGTATGCTGGGTTGATTACTTTCTCCTTGAAACCCTTCACAACCTTGGTTGCCATGGCAACTCCCTCTTCTAGTTGTTCCTCACATCACTCAGGCCTTTCCTCTCTTTCTTCTTTGTTGCTGGTCCACACCTCCATCAGCCCCTCGAGTGTCACTGACTCTGATTTCCCCCACTAGGTGCCTTCCCACCCTTTCCCTGCGAGTCCACTCATTCCTCAGATTCTCTCCCTTCTACCTCCATCCCTGGGCTGGTCCTTTCTAGACCCTGGGTGGGACACCATACCTGTGGTCACCTAGTTGTGCCCCTGTCCTCAGCTCTGCCTGACACTGAACCCACTGGGACCTTCCTCTGCCCCATGTCCTGTGCTCCAGCTCTATCGCCTTCATTGTCCACCAATGCCCCCCTCCCCTGCCGTCCCAGACTCTTACCACAATATCCAACTATTGGGGTACACTGCTGACTTTATGCTCTGAATTGGGGACTATCATCACCAAGTTGCCACCAGAGTGACCTTCCCAAATCACAGACCTGTCGCTGTGGTGGGAAACCCTTCATGGTCCCACTGACTGTAGGACAGTGACCAGATGTCTTCACATGATGTCATGAGGCCCTCCAGGGGTCTGGGCTCTGCCTGCTTAGCCCCATGAATCTCATTTTGTTTTCCTTCCACTTTCCAGGACTACGGCAGTCTTGAAATTCTCTTGTTCCGACGGTGGCGTTGAATGTGCTGCTCCCTCTGCCTACAGTGTCTTCCCAGTTCCTTTACCTTACGTCTATCTGCTCATTTTAAAGAAGCCAGACCAATAATCTAACCTGGGATGTTCTGTGCCGTACAAATGTCCCACTATTGCACTTTGCATGTGGTATCGTAATAGTCCGCTTAGGTGCTGAGTAGTGTAGTATTGTTTTATATATTACTTGATGATCGGCCTGTTCCTTGTCAGTTTTTGCTTTGGTGTGTAACAAGATGCCCCAAACTTCCATGGAAACGTACATGTAAAGGCTCTGAGGCTTACAGAGCTGAGCGGAGTACCAGCTGCATGGGATGGCAGCAGGGCTGTAGTCCTCTGAAGGTTTGATGGGACGTAGTGTCCAAGAGGCTCAGCAGAACAAGGCACATCCCCAAGCTACCTCCGCATGGTCCACCACGTGGGTTCCAAAATCAAGCTGCTTTTATGACCCTGTGTCACCATTCCAGACCATCCTTTCTGCCACATAGTGTTGGCCAAGAGGACACTAAAGCAATCCTACTTCATCAGGAAGAACCTTCTCAATGGTGGACCATAAACATATAAGGTGGGCAGGGACAGTGGCCACCTCTGCAGGCTGGACAATGGGCTCTGGCATTCTCTCCTGAGTTCTGAAGAAGACATGGATGCCATGGGAGCTGCAGTCTTCCGAACCCCGCAGCAAGGAAGGCATCTGGTTAATGGCTGGGTATTACGAGGAAATTAGGTATTAGGCGGCATGGGGCCACAGAGCTGCTCAGCCAGCCAAGTGCTTACCGTTGACTCGAGGACCTGAGCTGGATCTCCAGCACCCTCAAAGCCTGGGCAAGGCAGACTGGTTTGTAATTCCTGCACTGGGGAAGTAGAGATGGATAGATCCTGGTGGCTCACTGGCCAGTCAGCCTAGACTAATTAGTGAGCTCTGGGTCTCACTAAGAGACCCTGTATCAAAAAACCTCAGGTAGGTGGCTTCTAAACAACACTGCTTCAGGTTACCCTTTGGCTTGGGTGCATGTGCTAACACACTCTAAAAGATACATTCTGAAAGGGATGCACGTGAGCATCCTCTTTGCCTAAACGGAAATGTCTGCGTGACCAGTGGGAATGGGACCCTATGAGGCACGAGGAGCTGACCTAGAGCTTCTCAGGATAGGACTCACTGGATGACTAAGGGTCCTGAAGGAAGGTGACTGGTGAGGGCCTTCTGTTTGCCCAGCGAGCAAGCAATAAGGAGGGCACAGGGCAGTGCTGAGGGCTGCCTGTGATCACAAGAACAACAGTGGCTGGTGACACTATCCTAGCCCAGTGCACATCTCTAGGTCCAGAGCAAACAGAATCTCAGACGAGCTGTGGGGAAAAGGGCAGGCATGGTGGGAAGAAAGAAACTGGAAGTGGATGGAGGACAGTTAGGGGAAGTCTGGATGTTTTCTTGGAAGCAGCAAAGAGTGTGCCCTTGTGCAGAATGGTGTGATGGTGGGTTCTGGGGAGGCTCCCTCTCTGTGGCTCCTACTGGGTCATCTTCCACCTAACATTCTCCCTCTGCACAGCTGGCTCTGGCCTCCAGCTCTCCTCCACCCTCACTGGGATTCATTTTCTATCACGTGACCTGCCTTTATTGACCATCACTGTCCGGCCAGGTTCAGGCTGTCATAGGAGCACTAGGTTGGAATTCTGGGACTCACACCTGACGGGGATACAACTGCCTGGTACCGGTCCTGGGCTAGGCATTTTTGGGGTACTTTCTCTTTGGATCTGTGCTGAGGTGGGCACTGCTTCTTGGTTCATGGAGGAGGCTGGTGATGGATGTGACCCGAGGACACAGTGTCTCCTGCACAGGCTCTTCACAGCCGTGCCTTTTCTGAAAACAGGGTCTCATTATGGAACCCACTTTGGTCTTGAACTCACAGTTCTCCTGCCTTAGTCTCGTGAGTATGGTGCCTTTATTATGATCTTGAGTAATGTGAAACACTGGCATTTACCAAATCTACCAGTGCCATGAAGAGAGAAGCAGGAGGCCCAAGGAAGAGGGCTGGCCCACAGGGACATGGGCAGCAGGAGAGGAAAAGCCTCTTGTCTCTCACCCAGTGAGGGACTCCACTCCTTAAGGCTGTCTCCCAGGTCTAAAACTTCCTGTGTTAGGAAAGGTGCTTTCGACAGAACAGAACATCACATCTAGGAGTAGCTAAGAGCAAGAACATTTATTCAAGTGTGAACAATCCAGAAGTCAGTGGTTGCAGGTATGCTGGCTCAGAGTCAGCCGTCTCCTTCCCCTCCTGATCACAAGATGGCTGTCAGGATTCCAGGCTCCATGTTCTCACCCAGCAGCAGCACCTAGACAGAAAGGGAAGGGGAGCCCAAGAAAGCTGCCAGCACATCTCTGGTGAGAAAGCAAAGCAATGGCCCTGAAGCTATCCGTGCAAGTCCCACGACACTGAAATGAACTCACAGGAGGTCTCAAAACAGCACCAGCTATACCTTTTTCTTATCTGTAAGAATGACCACGTCCCGTGTGACAGACTAAGCTTTGAGGCCTTTAGAAACTACTCCCTAAGAGTTCCATGCCCACACACATTTAAAGTTTGATTCTGGTTATTGCTGACTGGTAAGGAATCTCTTTGTCTCTTTCTTCCTCATCCCACTGTTTGTCCACAGCTCTCAGTTTCCCCTGCTCCCCCGTCCCCCACTGCCACATCAGGATGCACATCAGGGAAGACATTCTGCAGCCCGAATAATCACTCAATGCAGAAACTACTGATGACAACATTCTGCATCCCTGTGGGTGCCTAGATACATATTTACAAGTTTTTTTTAAAGGTCTAGAAAAGTACACACCAAGCCCATCACAGAGGTGCCACAGAGACAAGGACGGGAACGGGATGGAAGCAGGTGGCCAGAGGGACTTCAGCTCCAGCAGTGGAGCTCTGTTCTTAAACAGGAGGATGTATTCATGTTTCCCTTGTGTCATTAAACTTTAATTTGAAAAAAATTCCCATTCATTTTCAGCCAATTACGCTGGCTCTGTGCTTGGCTGTGTTTGCATGTTTGTGCCCAGGGAGAGAGAACATTTACTTTGTGTGTGTCTGTGAATGAAGTGCAGCGATTAGAAAGTAGATTAAAAAGAAATGTAGCCAACAAAAGCCAAACAAAACAGGAGGGGAGTAGAGAAAACTCATTCACAACAATCATGGAAACCAAAGATAGCAAGCCAGAAGGAAAGCCACAAATTTCCGAGGAGAAAGCTGTGTGTGTCTGTGTGTGTGTCTGTGTGTGTAAGACATGTGGGGACTGGACAAACAGAGTTCTGCCTCATTCTTGCAGTGAATGACACAGTATTGTACTGACGTCAGTTTCCCCCAAATTCATCTCTGAATTCACAGTATCTGACAAGCAACTTTTAGAGTCTGTGTGGAGAGGAGCAGGCTGAGACAGCTGGAAGGAAGTACAGTGAAATGTGGCATTTTACTTCACAGATATCACAAGGTGGTAAAAAGTAACAGTGAAATAAATTCTGCTACTGACAGGAATAAACAGATTAGTTAAAAAAAAAACTAAACAAAACCAAAACAAACGGGGGGGGGGCCGGAGTCTAGGGAAAGCAACACAGGATGAAACGAGCGGATGTGTTCTATTGTGCTCCGATAACTGGCTGTCCATTTTGAGAAAGGTTAGACACTGTCTCAATTCAATCATAGACATATATTCCAGATATAAGACAGAGCCAAGAGCGAGAGCTGTGAGATCATTAGCAGAGAATGCAAGCCCCACTTAAACCAAACATGATACACATTCAAAAGGAACAGAGGAGGCGGGGGAGGGGGGAGGAATCGGATTTGATCAAAATGGGCAACTTCTGTCTAATGGAAGCAAGATTGTACAAAGAGCAGACATGCTCGCTCGGAGGAGTGTTTGTCCAAAAGCAGGAAGGCTTCCTGTCTGGATTACATCAGGACAGTCTACAGGTCACTGAGCTGAGGGTCTTGGTAAGAACTGAGAGTTCAGAGTGGGAATCATACAGACACCCAATGTACACATGAAAACCCCACTGTTGAACAGGAAAATACACATTTAAAAAGGGATTTAACTTTTTCACCCATCCAATTGGCAAACATTGAGAACTGTTCCCAGTGTAGGGATTAAAGTCTCATGGCCTCTGGCTAGACACTTGCCTGGGTCAGAAACCATGGCAGGCCCTGGTGAAGTCTGCTAAAACTGAAACCGTGCATTCCACTTCGCTATCACTGCTGAGAGAAGGCTGCTCAAAACAGAGTAGAGACAAACAGCCAACTGACGGCGGAGTCTGGAGATGGAGGATGAGGGCTGAGGGAATGGGTGTTCCTCTGTGTTAAAGAACAACATCAGGGATCACCATGGCAGTGTTGTAAAGATACTAGAGGGAGTCAAGACACAGCCTCAGGCAAGCTCTCAGCATGCTGGACCCTTCCAAAGCACTGCATGCCCTAGAAGCAGATCCACAGAGCTGTGGAGGGACAGGACCCAGAACTTGAGCACAGGAGACAGCAGCTGGGCTCATGTCACTCCACCTCTAACAGGGAGAATGGATTCATGCTTTGCTTCCTTGATTAAAGTGTAATTTGGAAAGATTCTAATTTGTTTTCAGCTAATTATGCCAGCTCTGTGTTTAGTGGTGCCTGTGTGTTTGAGCCCAGGGAGGAAGAATGTTTACTTTGTGTGTGTGCAGAACGAGCTCCCAGATTAGTGAAAGGTAGGGATGCGGCATGGGGAACACGGGTCAGGGGAGCCATCCTGAGCTGCTAGAAACCCTGTACAAAGACTGAGGGTCAAATCCACCAAGAAACAGAAGGCAAGCTGACCCAGAGGAAGCAGGCATCTTTTCTGGAGGGACGAGATGCTTTCTGGGCTGGGAGGGCTCTGGAGCACACGGGAAAAAGAGGCCAACTTCCTTCAGATTTATCTGTGAGTTCAGTGTAACACCAACAAAATTTCCTATAGAACATTCTCTTGAAAGCTGATAATTTTTAAAATTCATGCAGTAGGACTAATGCATAAAGATGAAGAAAGTAGTTCTGCAAAGCAACAGAGGACAGGTTGGCTGGTCCTACCCTTAGCAAAGCTTAGCATTAAGCCTGGGAGCACAGACTCAGAGGACCAGGGCTGCCCTGACAAGCACAGGGCAGGCAGGGTGGGTGCCAGGTAAGGGGAATAGGTTTAGCTGAAACATTCCACAAAATAGTGCTGTGTGTGTGTGTGACGTGAGATGGTAAGAATCGTGTATATGGGATCTATTCTTTTACATGATTATACATTTACAAACTACATATAAACATAAATATACATGTAATATATATTTATAAATATAGATGCCAGAGAAGAAAATACAAGAAACTAATATAAAGGAGGCTTCTTAAGATTGTCAAAAGGAGGTGTAAAAAGTAAAACCAGTAGACAACTGTTATCAAAACCTTAAACTTTCTAAAAGCAATTCAATGAAGTGTCAAACCCCACAATGTAGAAAAATATTTGCCACTACCAACAAAGCATTAGTATATCAAGTAAATAAAATACATGAGGAATTAAAAATCAATAAAAGATCAAACATCTCTAAAAGAAAAAAAATAGGTAGAATATAGCATCATACCCATAATCCCAGTATCCAGGAGGCTGAGGAATACAGGACCCCGAGCTTGAGGTTAGGATGGACTACATAGTGAGTCCCTATCTCAAAAAATTGGTATTAAAAAGAGATGGGAGGGAGGGAGGGGAGGAAGGAGGGAGGGAGAGGAAGGAAGAAAGGAAGGAAGAGAGGGAAGGAGGCAGAGGGGAAGAGGCAGGAAGAACATGGGCAGTTCCAGAGAGGGAACTAGGAATGAGGATGAATAAAAGCGTCAGCTGGGGTGGGATACAGACAGTGCATACTAATCCAGACAGTATTTTCATCCATCCAATTGGTGAAAACGTTAAAACTGGAGACGTTCTGGCAGGAGACTGAACTGGGCACTTTGGAGAACACTGTAGTCGTTTTTTTATCTGAATTCAGGCCATGTCTACCCTGTGACCCAACGGTTCCAGGTACTTGTCCTACAGAAATCCTTGTATGTGAGCAAAAGGTGACCAGCACAAAGAAGACACCAAAGGCATCTTAATCATCAGTCGACAGGACACAACTGAGACAGGAGGCAGGATGGCTGTGTGCAGCCAGCCGAGGGGAGCACTGGAATGGACGGAGATGCAGACAGCCACTCGAGGTGAGTCCTGTAGGCCACAGGGCTCAGTGGCACCTCCAGTGTGAACACCACCTACCTATGCAGACAGACAAGACAAAAGGAGAGACATGTTGGAAAGGGCACAGGCAGACACTAGACAACAGGGGCAGTTAGGCCAGCTCCCGCCCACTGAGGGTCCAAGGAACCAAGGCAAAGGCCCAGGGCTAAGTAGGGATGCTCCTGCTGTACTGTGGACTGTAATGAAGAGAAAATGTATTCGTGTTGTACTTGTATAAGTGAAATTTAATTCAAGCATTCAAACACATTCCTTGCCAATTAGCTCAGATTTGCACAGGTCCTGTGTTCTCACTTGTCTGTCCAGGGACAAAGCACGTTTGCTCAGTGTGTGTCTGTGAATGCAGCACAGTGATAAGCAAATTGATTAAAATGTGGAAAGTGAAATGAAAAACTGGGAAAGTTTTTCTATTCACAAAAGCAACAAAACTAATAAGGTGTTCAGGGATCAAGTCATTAAGAAATGTGGAGAATGCCTGCGACCTGCGGGGCCAGCTTTTATTAGAAGGCACTAAAAGCGAAGCAAACCCAAACCAAACAAGGGAGACTGACCACAGGAGACGGGCACCGTGGTCGTTGATGGGAGACGCTGATGGCATCCTAATGATGTTATTTTTTCCTCCAATGCAGTCTCTCTTAATAAGATTTTTTCTCCCATGGAACTTTGACAAGCTAATTATAAGATATACAAAAGTAAAACAGCAATATAACAAGGTAATTTTTTTTTTTTAAAGAATAGAGGGCAGAGTAAGGGTACTTACCGTATCAGGTATTAAGACACTATTTAAAACTTTGCTCATTAAAAATACAGCCTTGGCTCACAAAAACAGAGATCAGCAGCATGAAGGTAGGAGACACAGGATCTGGGAGGAAAGAGGGGGTGGGGCTGTGAGAGGCACTCAGCAGGTGTGCTGTCTGTCAAACCCCATCTCATATCACACACAAAATGTGCCTCAGATGGAGTAAGTCCATCAGAGTGTGCACAAATCCATAGCAAATACCAGAGTTTGGATACAAATACAGACTGTGCCACAGGGCGAGGGTCTGTCTCCAGACCACACCAGCGCAGTAGGACGGGACACTGATGGGGGTCAGTTTCAGAGAGGGCAAGCTCTCCAGGAAGACCAGCTTGGGCCTGCTGGACTGCCCCCCCCCCCCTGGCCCCCCCCCCCCCGCCCCGCTGGTTTCTTTCCTCTCTCCTGTCTCTGTCTGTAGTCGTTTCATCACTCCTGTGGTGTTGGTACAATCAGCTGTATCTTCTCTGGCTTCCATTCCCTCCTGGAGGGAACACAGAGCACTGTATCTTGTGAGAGAGGTGATGCTCGTGTGAGCCTAGAAGTCAGGGATGCATGCGACAGTCTCCATTTCACCCGTGCATGCCTCCCCAGACTTATCTTCTCCAATTCCTGTTTCTAGAGCTGCAACTGTCATACTTTTTGGTAGGAGCAAGAACACATGTTGACTTTTGGAATTCTAGTCTAAGGCAGAAGATTCTGGCTTGGTACTTAAAGAGTTCACTGATTACTGCACACAGAATATTAAGTCATGATCCCAGCTACAAATCAGGATCCAACTGGTGCTAATTAGATATACATGCAGGACACAGGGCAGATAAAAGCTCCCAAAGAACATGGGATCATGTTGCTCTCTAAAAGGTAAATAATTGAGTTTTGCCCACGTTTGGTCATAATGCACATTATTGCCCCAAACTAATTTATCTTCCTCTGCACTTGACCCCAGCCCTGTTGGGAGTTATTTCAAATAACTGCCTCCATTCATAATTGCTCAATTACACTGGCTCCACAGCCCAGGATATCCATGTACCAGCATTGCTCTTTCCCTCAAGATTAAGATGAAAAAGGCCAGGCCCTGTATCTCCTTAGCTCCTCCCTGACTATCTGTCTCTCTGGAGTCTGCTTCTGTCCATCCAGGAGTAAGCCTCTGGCAAAGGGTTCAGCTCTGCCCAGAATCCTTTCTACTGGATTTCCCATCCAGATCTGGAGCATGCTTCTGTGAGAGCCCCCATCAGTGTGGGACACCGTACACTGATGTGCATGACTGCTTCTTCCTCCTCTGTCACTACACAGCCCTACCAACTGCCTGGCTTCCCCCGAAGAACCCCAGACTAGGCACAGTGAAGGGATGGCATAAACTGTGTTAGTGAACGACGTGTCTCATCACAGTTGGGAGCTCATGTCCATGAACATGCTCGTCTTTCCTAGCCCCACCCTCTGCACGTCCATCTTTTACGTCTCCAAGTTCTCCTTCTTGATTCTGTAAAGGGTTCGTGACAGTCTCGTGTCTCCCTTGCATGTTGACATATCCCTTTATGTTCCTGAAACTTCCCACAAATGCTCTTTTAAAGCCACTACAAGTATGCTAATTCTGAAATGCAAAGAGAAAATTCCTGTCTTGATCTGACTGAAATTCACTGCCACATGTGACAATGTTGATTACTTTCTCCTTGAATCCCTGCACTACCTTGGTTGCCATGGCAACAGCCTCTCCAAGTTGTTTGTTGCATCTCTCAGGTCCTTCCCTTTCTGCCACCTTGATCAGCTTCTTGTACATCTCTAATTTCTGGTCTTTACCTGGGCCCTCTGACATCTCCACATGGTCTTTAGGAAGTCACTTCCTTTGGGTCTCCACTATTGAGTGGCAATGGCTCCAGGACAGCTTGGCTTTCTTCAGCCTTCTACTTGGGATTCAGGTATCTGCCAGGCCTACCTGTCTATGTCTCCAATACCTTAGCTATATATGAGCCACTTTCCAATGTCTCCGACTAACTCATAGTACTGTGTTCCTCAATCCAGCAGCCTGCCAACCATCAGGGCTGTACTCAGGATGTCTGGGCACTCATGGCCTGCCCTTTTAAGTATGTGTGCATGAGCATGCAAGTGCATTTCAGTGCATGTGTGTGTGTGTGTGTGTGTGTGTGTGTGTGTGTGTGTGTGAATGTAGGAGCCTGCAGAGGCCAGAAGACTCAGCATGACATAAGTACTGGGAACCTACTTGGGTACTCTGCAAGAGCAGTGTGAACGCTTGACTAGGGGTCTCCAGCCTGAGCCTGACCTCTTAACAGCCACCCGTTCTAAGTCCTTCTGTCTTCCATTTCCCATGAAGTCCTGATTCATTCCTCTCCAAGCCTACTGGTCTAGTTGAGAGCTGTCTCATACATCCCCAGCCTCTGGACAGACCATCTGTTAACGGAGATCAGGGCTTTCTAGACTTCTTCACTTCCCATACGGCTCTATAAGCCTACCATATTTCCTAGTGTGGAATCTCACCTAGCTGAGGTAGAACCTGGGCTGCTATACCATGCAGAAGACACACTAGCTATACCACAAAGCATAGTCATGGCTCAAGCAGCTGAGCAATGGCTCGGTTGACCTTGACTTCTGGTACAAGTATGAAATAAATAGCTGGAATTCAGTCTACACGGCCTAGGAGAGAGCAAAGAATCAAGACTATGGCATCACTACCATCCGCTCTACTTCTTACCACTATCCTTTTGCTTTGCTTCCCTGGGTCTTAGTTTCCTTCCCTGTGATACAGGCCAGTGCTAGCTGGCTGCCTCATTGCATGCGGGTGGAGGGGCTGTCATGATCAGACAAGACAGTGGCCATGACCATGTAACATATACTATGAGGACCAAGTCCACACTGAGGCTAGGGAGAACCCCTAAGATCCAGATAGTACAACCACTACGTATATGTCACTTGTTGAGTCCATGGATAAGACAACAGAAATCTTTTGGACAAAATGAATGTATCTAAATCTCCATTTCAGATACTGAAGTAAAGACAATGAATATTCTGCCCCTCCATCGACAGCTGCCTGTTGCTAGGTGTCTAGAACAACAAAGAATGCTAAGCCATGACCCCAGCCACCAGGCAAGATGAAGCCACTGCTCATTAGAGCTGAAGTCAGGATAGCAGGGCAGATGAAGGCTCCCTGAGAACATGGAGATCAGGTTCCTCAAATAAGGAACATGATTCAATTTTGCATCTTCCATCAACACAACTAATCCCTTCACCTCAGCACTTAATCCCACTGCTCTGGGGCCCCATGCTGTCTGTCTTCACTCTGCAAGTCTGGCTGGCCCAGCCTTCCCCTGTCCTGATGCTGAGCACTGGTGCTTTCCCAGCTCTGTAGCCCTCCAGCCCTCTCCATCCAGCCAGATTAGAGGTCAATTGTCCCCATCTGGGGTCTTCTGTCCTGACCTTAGAGCTGTGTAGCAACCGCTTTGCTGGGTTCTGCAACAAAAGTGCTTTGGTTGTTGCTTCCAATGGTACAACTTCTTCTCAGGTGTCCTGCTGTATCTGCCCTTAGAATGCCAGTCACAGATCAGTTTTGAGTCAGGTTCCTGAGAGTCTGTCTGCACATTTGTGCTGGTACATGTATGTATATAGCAGATGCTTATGTGTTTGTGTGTGTACACATGCATGTGTATATCAAGCCACAGGTAGGAGTCAGGTGTCTTCATTACCCTCCACTTTATTTTCTGAAGTGGGATCTTTCCTTGGAGCTAAATTTGTTATCCAGTGTGTGCTGTCAGTCTCCATGCTCATCTAGTATACAGGGCTGGGGATTGAACTCAGGTCCTAATGCCTGCATAGCAAGCATATCAACCTTAGCTGTGTGCTCTGAGGTGAGTTTAGAATAGAGCTTTCCTTCTAGTGAACAGAAGATCAACAATCTGCACCTTGGCTTTGGACAAGCCCTCTCCTGTTCCAGGTCCAAGTCTCTGGTTGATGATGACACCTGAAGTTATGTCCTCAAAGAATGTGCCACCTGCACAGAGAACCAAAAGGCCACGGGAAGGTCTGACTGGCAACAGTGACAACAAACACTGGGCAGCATTTCAAGGTGAAAGAGTGTGGAGAAATGGCTCACCTACTTAGCCAATGTGAATGGATCCATCTAGTTGGCATCCATCAATCTGCAGGCATCCAATCCTGCAAGGAAACATTACTCAAGCGCCATAAGAGTCCATTCCCACCCTCTCCCTCACCTGTACCGACCTACCTGCATGGTCTGTCTGCCAAGACATTTCACCACAAGCAGCAACAAAGTCTCAGCCAGCAGTTCCTGGCAAGCTCAGCTTTTGGGGGCTGCAGTCACGGTGATCCTTCCAAGCTCCGGAATGTGGAGCTGACGAATGGAGTCTGATCCGCACCCCAATCAGCACTGCCACAGCCATGGGGTGTCTGAAGATGTGATGCTAGCACTGAGAAGGAACTCAGGGATAATCTAGTTTAACTGCTTCCTCCTATAGATTGGAAGGCAGGCCTGATGAGTGGAGATAATTCCCAGCAAGTAAGTGGAGAAGCATCCTAACTGGGAAAATCAGGATGGGGCCCTGCCTATCTAACTGACTGAAAGCTGTGCAGGGGCTGGATCAAAGGCTCAGCACTTAAGAGCAGTGGCTGACTTTGCAGAGGACCTGGGATTTTAGTTCCTGAGACCCACATAACAGCTCTAGGGGATCCAATGCTGTCTTCTGGCCTCTATAGGCACCAGGTACCCACATGGTACATTTGTATACATGCAGGCAAAACAATTATAAAATAAACAAAGTTTCAAAACAAAACAAAGAAAAAATAGTGAGGAGCTATGGGTTGTAAGGCTCAGGTAGTAGCAAATGTTATCTATCCAGGGAAGGAGGCCATGCATTATTTGAAAGGGGCGCTACAATCAGAATGGACAGGCTATAGTGCCAGATTGTGCTGGAGGTCCTCTATGTGATGTCTGGATGATTGAGACTCATTAGGGGATCCCCGAATCTTAAGACCCACAAGTGCATACAATCCTCAAACACCAGGCGGAACTGTGACCAAAGGAGGGCTGCTTTTCTAGTCTTGATCACTGTAGGCTATCAATTCTGAATGACCCAGGCAGCCCCATGAGCTGACCAATGGATGAGAGAGACCCTGGTTCCCATCCATTTTCATGACCTTAACACTGACAGTTTCAATTGATTGCTCTACTATTTATTTATTTATTTATTTATTTATTTATTTATTTTCCAATCTACTTTTATACCATTTTAATTACATGCAAGTATTAAGGTCAGTTCTAGGTTGAGGAACTAGCAGTACAATAAATGCAAGTAGTCAAGGAACAAGCAAGAGAATAAAAACATATAGTCAAAGAACAAGCAAAGCAATAAACAAAGTCCTGTGATCAATCAAGTGATCACAGTTTCTAAGGGCTTATCAGGATCACCAAAATATCTGAGCCTATTCACTGCCCTAGCCCAAAGTCATTTTCATGCCTGAAGCCTACTTCTTTGTTCTAGCCTAAGATTTAGATTCCTGCCTGAAATTACTTTTTTGTTGTAGCCTAATGTCAGATTCCTGCCAAGCAGCCTATTTCCTTGTCCTTGGCCAATGTCAAATTCCTGCCAAGCTGCTCCAAAAGCTCTCCACCTCTCCCTGCTTTTTATTTCATAAACAAGACTGAGCCTGTGTTAGGTCATTCTGACAAGAATGCCTTCCTTACCCATTATGGAATATGTATCATCCAAAGCAATGAACATATGGCTTAGGTTGGTAAGGCTCTGTGCAGAATCTTACCCGTCTTTGGCTTGCCAACCTGTTAAATTAATACCTCTGTCTGGGGGTCTATTTTCAGTTTCAAGCCATGTACTTTGGCTACCAACATGCTGATGTTGTTAAAGACAAACTTTAACATGATGGCCAAGAATAAAAGTATTGTCAGAACAAAAAGGGCTAGCGTTATCAAGCTATATATGTCATTCCTAAAGCTTGACCAAAATGGCAATACTGACCTCAGGCCATGTATAATTTTATCAGCAGTATCTGCAGCATCAAATCTCAGCAGAGCAACATTCTTTAAACCCATAATCTCACTATGCAAAGTTAAAACATCCAGAGAGGTGTTAGCATTATGCCAAATACCCTGCAAGTGTCTTTAAACCTTTTCCTAATTATGACTATCATTGTTAATTTTAGAAGTAATACAAATCCTTTGGCATTTGGCATGACACTCGAGATGACTCCTTACTCTTAAACTCTGAACTTTCTTTCAATAATCTGAATAGGATAAAGAGCATCAATCCAATGTTCCAAATGCCTATCTAAATCCTCTTGTATACTCAACACATTAGTAAAAAAAAATATTTTTTTTGCTAAATGATTAAAAAAAGTAACTGTCTTTATTTCTTATGTCAAAGCTATTGGAGAAGCAGTGATGCTAGCAATTAATGCTAATTAAAGCTGTTATACCAGCAATAATCAACCTACTACCCTCTTGCTTCTGCTTAAATCCTGACTAATTTCTTCTAGTACTTGCAAGCTTTTTCAGAACACCAAGGTCCTGTAATACTCAGGACAATAAAATAAAAGCTGGTTAATAGACCCTCATAACAGATATGCCAGGTTTCAACACACTAACACAATTAGAAAGTGTACAATCAATGTAACTTACAGTAAATACTATAGAATAGACAAAAGTAATTTTAACTTGACAATTAAAAGAGCCTTATTACACGCACTAACACTTGTTTGAAATCCAGATACTGTCTCAACTTTATCTCTTGCTGACATAACATCATAGAGAACTTCAGCTGACTTCCAAATATGTCTCTGAAAATGTCCAGAACCAACCTTTCACATGAGAACTGTTATTTCCAATATTCGATTGATTTCTAGACTAGCCCATGATTGAATCTGAATAACTGGTCACATTTAGAAACAATAAAAGGATCTCTTTTTGATTCTCTGTCCCACAAGGTCAAAAAACTTGAGGCCAGGTAGCCTGTCCTATCTGGAATATGGGCAAGCAAAGGTGGGTCAGGAGCATATGTCCAATACAGTTTCCCAGTCACCATTGTCAGGGCACTCAGCAAGCTCACAGGTCGGCATCATTCTTTGTCCCAGCATCAGCATGTCTCACCAATCACTCTGGCAGCTACCATGCTCCTTCAGCATCCTGCAGAAAAAACACAAACGTGCTCTCTTCCCCATATTAAATACCTATGATCCTGGGCATGTTAGAGCTCCTGGGAGTCCAGTCTCCTCTGCATGTTGTGGAGCTGGGTGCAGAGCTGGCACCCAAGGTCTGCTCAGGGCACTGGCACAAACCAGAAGGGCCTGCATAAAATTGAACTGCTCTGAGTACAGTGGATCCTCTAGGATGGGTCAGGAGATGGTGTCTTCTTGGGAGCAGACTGTTGAGGGAGATATTTAAAATGGATGGCATGCAAATCTGGCTTGTTCTTAATCAGCTGCCATCTTCCCAACTAGACAAGGCCTGTGGCCATGAGCTGTGGCAGGAACAAGCCGCTGCTTGGCTCAGGCGGACAGCTCAGGTGGCCAGAGACACTGGCCCTGCCACCCATGAGATGCTAGCATGGGAGATGGCTCTGCCAACCTTCCACGATGTCTCCACAAGATTGTGCTGTGCCCAGACCATCCTGCCATCCACGTGGTACCTGGTAGAATGAGACTCTAATGTTCAAAAGATTATCCAAAGGCTTTATATATTTGGTAATGCTCAAATAACAGGATGCCCAATTAACCAATTAACTAACCTAAATATAAGTTGTTACCTAGGGCTGCTCCCGATACATCGCTCCTACATCTCTGTCTCGTCCACTCCTCCTCTTCCTTTCCTTACTCCTCCCACCTTAGCTCCTCCCAACTTGTGGGGAAAATATGCCACTACATATCATCCTTCCTATTAAAATTAAAAAAAAAACTTTCTCTCAAAATACAATTAGAGCACAACTGTATCAATTTGTATCAGTAAGGTACGAGATAGACCTAATACGCAGTCCATCATTTTGCTCAAAGTAAATAGCCTGGGTTGGCTATGAGACTATAAGTCTTCAACTCTATCAGAAATCCAGAATGACTGAATTAACTGAAGATATGGGAAGCACAAAGCATAGCTTCCAAAACTTAGCCAATTTATAGAGACTGCTGAATGCCTGGACAGTCCCTACACTTGAAAACATTGGAGCATCCAATCTTCAGCCTTCTGGCCCAGGATCATCTGACAGACCCAGTAATGCTGAATTTTTAAGGGTTGATCACTCTGCCTTGGCAGATATAATCAGTTGACCATTCTGCAAGTGTGTCTTTTTTCTGAACAGTAATTTGTCTGTAGATGAAAAGAGGCAATTCTTGCCTAGTGGCTCTCTCACCACAACTGGAGTAACTCCAAAGATGCCCAATTTCTTCTTAGAATCCAAGACAGGGAAGCTGCCAGGAGCAGACAGGTCTCTAATCAAATGAACATTAATATAGGAATGTTTGTAGCATCAATTCTGTGGATTTCTGACATTTTTGAAAACCAACTATCTATGTAAAGCAATCTGGACTACAGTCCATTAACTACTTTCAGCTATGTCTAATTAAAATCTAGAAAACACTCTAAAAGCAAACTCAGAGCCATGAATTTGCTATAGGCCCTTAACTCACAGGCCAACCATATCAGATCAGTTAAAAAAATTAAAGAAGGATTGGGTCTGAGCTTTGTATCCACTAGTTTTGACTTAATAGAAGAAAATATACCAATGAAACTCTTGAATTTGAAGTCAAAATAAATTTTGTACCATTTAAGAAATTATAACTTCAGCTTAATAACAATTATACAGTTTTCTACCAAATAGGTTATGGCTATGTAATTCTAACTATTCCTCCCTGTTCTAATAAAAATCATTACTTTTCCCTAGAAGGATAGCCTAATATTAACCACCTCAGTCCCCAAGGTCAGGGAATAGGGGTGCTGACTCTTTATTAACTTCTTCAAGCTGAATTTGGGCGTTGAGATATTAGAAGAGGAGGGGGGAGGGTAAATTGATAAGCCTCTGATGACTGTGTCTTCACTGCATCCAGCTGAAATTCCAGGACATCAGAGGTTTGAGCAGGTCTGCTCAACTTGCTTGATCAGTAGATACACCAACGCTGTGCATTCTGCAATATACAATTCTCAAAACAAATTTTAATATCAAGATAATTTTTTGTTTGAATTCTGGAATCCAGTCTTCTGGCAGCCTGCTTCTGTCATGTCTAATCCATATAAATCTGGGAAGTAGAAATTATCTCTTCTGAGGAAAAAAAAACACAGCCAAAACCTTTTTCCCAAAACAGCATTTCCTTGAGCCAGTAACCAGAAAAATATTTACCTTGACCTCTTTCCCAGAGGGAAATTATAACCACAAAACTGAAAATCACACTCATCTTGAAAATAAAATCAATTTAATAGCTAAAATATTGTATGTGCCTATTCTTAGGCCTTTCCTATTTTGCCAAGCAGGAAATGAACCCAGAATTCCTGTGGGGCCCACGTTAGACAGAATACAGGTCTCCTATGAGGCAACATGACGTTATATCATCTGAATAAATTTGATTTACACTATCTTTCTGTTTGGCTCTCTGCCTAGAACAGCTTTTATTTATGTCATCTATCTGTTTGGCTCTGTACTCCAGAGCAGCCTCCAGTTATACACTGTACTCTCTACTCTAGAGTCAGTGCCAATTTTCTCTATCTAAGTTGCAAACTGTGGGCCAAGATCTCCATGATTCAGAAAAATATGTTTATCAATCTTTCCTAAAAGCAAATAATCCCTATATTGTAACTTTATACTTGATTCAGTAACTGCTACACAACGGAGGCTTATTTACTCAGCTCTCTCGACTCAGAGAAGCTAATAACGTATACCTGCCTAGGCACAGAGCCACAGACAGATTTCCTCTACCTATCTTTGTTCCGAACCGCAGGTGAGATTCTCCATGTGAATCGGACAGAAGTGTTTCTGAATCTACCAAAAGAACAAATAATCTCAATTTTAATTCACAGTTCAAATCTGTCATACATGTAAGCTACTTCCTTTTTATTCTTAACAAAAAGCAACCTGTGTTTCCTCACAGCCAGGGACAATGTTTTTTTTTTGTTTGTTTGTTTGTTTGTTTGTTCAGGGTTCCTGCAGTAGGAGTCACAGAACTTATCTCAGTGCTTACTCACTCACTTTCTTTTTTATAAAAAAAAAAAAAAACAACCCAAAACCACAACTTTACTCTCAGGTGAAATAGACTTAAATTTCTACTGATTTCCTGCCCTATGTTAGGTGCCACTTTGTTGAGGGAGATATTTAAAATGGCAGCACCCGATCTGGCTTGTTCTTAATCAGCCACCATCATCCCAACTAGACAAGGCCTGTGGCCATGAGCAAAGCGGGAAAACACCTCTGCTTGGGTCAGGCCACTGGCTCAGGCAGACAGCTCAAGCAGCCAGAGATACCAGCCCTGCCAACCACAAGAAACCAGGGTGGGAGGTGGCTCTGCCAATCTTCCACGATGTCTCCACAAGGCTGTGTTGTGCCAAGACCATCCTGCCATCCACGTGGTTCCTAGTAGAAATGAGACTCTAATGTTTAAAGATTATCCAAAGGCTTTATATACTTGGTAATGCTCAAATAACAAGATGCCCACACAATAGAAGTGTTAACCAATTAACTAACCTAGACATAAGTTGTTATCTAGGGCTGCTCCTGATACATGCATGGTTCTCCATCGCTCCTACATCTCTGCCTCCACCACACCTCCTCTTCCTTCCCCTCTTCCTCTCCTTACTCCTTCTCTATCTCTCCTTACTCCTCCCAACTTGTGGGGAAAACATGCCACTACAGCAGACCAGCTAGGAGTTTGCCCCAGCAGAGAGACCAGCAGCTGGTGTGGAATGTCTCTAACTCCGAATGCAGCCAAGGATGACCTTGAACTCATGATCCTTCAGTCTCTCCCTCCCACTGCTAGGATGACAGGCATCAGCCTCCATGCCTGGCTGCTTCCTGTGATGTAATTTCTCCTTTCAGATGTTTAGTTCCTATCAGCAAATATTTACTCAGTGCCTCTAAGCAATGGTACAGGACAGAGGAGGCCACTGGACCTGTGGGATGCTTCTTTGGTTTGGGTGTGTTGCTCCATGCTTCTGTCCCAGTTAACCTTGATTAAATGATCTAGTCCACCCCGGGGCAATCAGGACATGGACCATTACTTGGCCTTGCTGACTGCTGGCCTTCACCTTGCTGATGCCACTCCTTTGCCTTTTAGACATGTTCAAATATCTAATTCTTCCCTCACTCCAACCGTTTAATAGGTTCTTAGTTCCAACTTGACTGTTTAAAAAGTTGCCTGCTCTCACCCTCCCCTGTGAACAGGTGTTCCAGTCCTCACACCCCTCAGTCTTCTCTCAGTGCTTCCCCTCAGCGGCTCCACACCCCTCTTCTCCTCAGGACTGGGAGGAGGAGGAGGCCAGTGGTAAGGCAAGGCTCTGGAGGACAACGGGGCAAGTCCCAGGTCTGCTCTTACTCCTGAACAATTCATGTCGGCAAGCCCTTTGGTACAGTAGGGACAACTGTGCCATTCTTAGGGCACAGGAGGGTTTCAGGAGGTCCTACTGACAACTGCTTAGGTTTTCTGACTAGAAAAGCACTTGCCAAGGAACAGCCTTAGAAAAGGGCAGTGCAAAGGGAGTTGTCTTCCAGCGCCCTTCCTTCTAAGCTGGGAGAGCAAGCTCATATTTACCTGTTCCCTTTGGACTCTCCTTTCAGCCTGTATCAATATGCTAATCCCAAAAGGGACAATTACATCCCTTAAGTGATACAGCGTGCCCTTCTTGGTTCTCATGATGGTGACAGTTGTCATCCTAATCCCAGACACCTTTTTGGATCACCTATTGAGGACAAGTATCTCTGATTGGCACCTGGAGAAGGAGCACGGGGTGCCAGCCAGACTCTGAGCACCAGTTACTCCACTCAGAGAGAGCATGCCATCCTTATGGAAGGACAAATGTTGAGCCAAGAGCCAGAGAAAATGCCCTTAAATTAGTAAGGAAGCTCAATGGCAGCCATGAGGACCACAGGTTGAAAGGAGTTGGGCTGGATGCTCAGAGACACGGGTACAACTGAGCAGGCAGAGATGACAAGACCCAACTGAAGAGAATATCAGGGACCTGGGAAACAAGGGGCCAGAAAGTCAGGTTTACAGGTACAGTAATATTATCAGCTAAGGAAGTTCCACAACTGCATACCAGGGTGTTAGGTGGGCACAGCCACGAGGACCAGGATGGCAAGAGCTGGGTGTTTGCCAAGCCCCTGTGGGCCCTAGTTCCTGTCAGTGCAATGGCACCCACAAAATGGCTTTGGGTATGGAAATAACTGATTCATATTTGATTTTGGGTTTGTAAAACAAACAAACCCCAAGCCATCCACTAAAAGAAGCCCCCACAGAGGGACCTGTCCATCTGTAAGTAGTAGGCTTACAGAGATGAGGTCTGTGGGCTGCAGAGGGCATGGGTCTGGAGTAAGACTATCATTTGGACAGTATGTTTTCAGGGATGCAGGTATACAGCAGTGGAGAGGGGAGGCTGAAGGGAGGCAGCTATGAGCCTGACACTCTGGGGAGGACGCTCACCATCTCTCAGGAGAGAAGGTGGCAAAGGCAAGGGCAACAATGCCAACAACCAACTCAGCTCATGGTCTACAGTTCAGGAATCAAGGGCCATGCATTCCTGTCATTCCGTAGTCAAAAACAGAGCAACTGGCCAGTGCTGGCCCCAGTCGTGGAAATGGGAATCTGTACTCTACACTGCTGTCAGCTCACCCACCAGCCAGATACCAAAGGACAGTAAGAGCAGGAAGCTCACCAACTGGGGTCAGGGCAGGAAGAGAGAAGGATAAAATCAGGACTCCATCATATCTGGCCTGACCTGTGCCTGCCTTGTGTGCTTTACTCTACAGAAAGATGCCAGGCCGGGTGCTTTTTATCAGTTCCTTCTCATCTGCTGTTTCAAAATACTAGTCTGGAAAATAATCCTTGCAAGTGCATAGTTGCCAAGTGGAGTCTTGGGAGGGGATTCCTTCCTTCTAGGATAGACCAGTCTCCTAACGCCTTCAGGGTCTAGCACTAATTGACTGAGTCACCACCTATTTTACCCACAAAGCCACAGACCCACAAGTACTGTGCCAGGCCTGGTCAGACAGGTTCTTTGTCTGGTCAGGTGATGTAGCCTCTATGGTTACAGGTCGTGCAGGACTTCAGTGACCCAGCTAAGGAGTGAGAACCACGGCACCAGGGAACCGCTCAAGTGCTTTGTCTATTTTCCCCCGTAGTGAACCTTTCCACAACTGCCTTGACTATACTCGAATATTCTTGGCACTCTTGCACCCAAGAGTAAAACTCAAGTTTATTCCTTGAATGTAAAATCCTTTGATTAAATACTTTATTGCCTTAACACATATCCAGCCAACATCTCTCAAGACTGAAATAACAAGAATAAAGGTCACCAATGTCTCATGATGGCTCAGGATATGATAAAGGCATCTTCCTTGACTAATAAATGGGACAATGGGTCTCAAGGAACACAGTGGTTAAGAACAAGGTCATATGCCAAGTGGTGGGACATGAAACCCAGGGCTCTGTAACCCTCTGCCTCCCAGCCTCTTTGATGGAAGGTTGCTACCACTACATGACACAGGGGGATGGAAGCCTGGGGAGGCTCTCCATAGAAGTGTGGGTTCTCTACAACTGCTCAGGGAAAGAGAAGAGGCAAGAACCACCCAGAATCTTGTCTCTGGGAGGGGTCTTTTCAATCAGATGCAACCAGCCACCCCTACACATAGCCGTGTGCTGGGTGCTCTGAGGAGACACAGCCTGGTAAGGGCTATGGAGTACCCTTCCACGAACAGAGGAAGCAGCACCATGAAGACTGTCTTGAAGGTGATGCTACACACTTTCATTCTAAGGTGATGAAACTAGAGGGACCTGGACAGGCTTACACACAAAAACAGAGCAGAAGACCTGGGGTCCTTGAAGGAGCATAGCAGGATTTTAGTCCTTTAAGTCCACTCTGGACCCTAGTATTTGGCTCCCTTTCCTAGATTCCCAAAGGGAGACGGCCTTCTACCTGGAGCTTCCATCATGGCTTGGCTTTACCTACCAGGATGGATAATGCTGTTTTTGACCTCCTGCACTCTCCCAGTCCTGGTGCTAACCTCACCACTGCCACTTCTCAGCCCTCTCTCCTCATTCCCAGTGATCTAGACAGGCTGCTGCTCCTGCTGCTTCCCCAGCTCACACAAACACTGCTCCCCAAGCAGTGAGTCCCCCCTCACATGCTGCTTACTGTGATGGCTCCTCATCAGCTCCCAGCTGCTTGGAGCCTGCTAGCAGCTAATTCAATTTTAAATTCCCCCATAGTGCCCCACAATGGTCAGTGCCTCAGATTTAAACAGACTGACTTCTTTCTCTGCTCTGTGGGGTCTTAAGGGTGATACTAGTGATACTAGTGGTCCTTCACTTTACTCTGCAGCTCAGGCTCTTTATCTGTGAGCAGAGATGTGTGAAAAGCAACATCTCATTTATTACCTCAGTGCTCAAATACCTGCACTCGACCTTCAGGTCTGCAAGTCAATCTTCCCAGGTCTGCATCAGCTCTTTCCTGAGACTCTCAGAACACCTGCCATAGTGCCTAGTCCTGGATCTTGGGGAGAACTTAAGCAATAAATATTATCCCCTTTCTCTTTAGCCTGGAGGACACTGCAAGGGCAGAAACTGTCCACTGTGGACCCAGGGTCTCACCACACATGAGATTCTAACAAAATAAAAAAAGACTATTCGTGCACCCTCCTGAGCCGGCCTCCTGGGCCATGCCCTCCAGGACCTCAGTCTCTTGGAAGAACTCTGACATAGCTCAGCAACAGTCCTCTCAAAGGATGATTGATAGGTTCTAGACAAACCACCAGCAGAGAGAGGAAGAAACCAAGGGAAGCCGACACAGGCAGTGTCTGGGCTCACATGGTACACGGATCAAAGCACACAGCACATGCAGGCGGCTCCCTAAGTGTTCCACCATCACCTCAGTTCAGCCCCCTTCCTCAACTGGGCTCCACAAGAGCCTAGGAGTCTGGCCGAAGACTTCCAGATCATTGTGGTTAGGAAAACTACTTGTTCTAGAGATCATGTTTGTCCTTTCATGAAACTGACAGCGGGAGCAGGATACCTTCTCACAGAGCCATGGTGGCAACCTGCAGGGAGTGTGAGGCTCAGGAAGGCCTAGTGGCCTTCTGCACAGGAAGCATCTTCTTGTTTTTCTGAAATGTACTTCAGGGGGAGGGACAGCATTCTAGGTAAGGTGGGAAGCCCTGTGGGCAGAATGAACTCTGACATGGCAGGCACCCTTCAAGGGTTGGGATACCAGCACCCTACTGAAAGGGCCACAGTCTTGACCTCACTTGGGATCCAGGTTCTCCACAGGAAAGGGACACAAAAGCCTCTGTTTGTTCTCAGAACCTGCAATGGTCTATTTTGCTAAGTCTCCCCACTAGGCTAGAATCATAAGGTCTTAAAGAGTGTCAGGCCTGCTTTTCCTGGCATTTCCAGCAAATCTTGAACAATTCTCTGTGCTTGTTGAACACACTTGCTTTTCCCTATGCCCAGCTTCTCAGCTTGTCAAGCTCTGTAGAACCCCCAGCAGCTAGATACACAATAAAGACCAGAAGAAGCAAGAATACCCCTGAAGTGGACATAAAAGACACCCTGAGAATGGTTACTGCAAGTTTTCAAAGAAAACCCCTCTAAAATAGATAAATGTTTGGTAATTTCATTTTTGTTTAGATAAGGTCTTACTCTGTAGCTCAGGCTGCCCCAGAACTCAGAGGAATCCTCCTGCCTCAGCCTCCCAGGTGCTGCAATTATAGGTATGAACGGATTACATACAGATTACAGTTGTCTCTTTGCAAAGTTATAATGAAGAGGAAACCATGGGTCAGCAATGCCAGGAATGCAAAAAAGTCAGAAAAATGTAAAAAACGAGCAGGAGCAATCCACATAGGTTTCCCACAATAAAGGAATACATCTGGGGAGGTCACTTGAACTTCCCTGAAGTCACCAAATCTACCTCAAACATGACCTCAGCTGCCCTCACAATAGCTCCTGCTGCTCAGGCTGTGCCCCTGCTGCTTTCTGAGAGACTTGGAGGTGGATGCCCACACAGGGCGCTGACATGCTGCCCCAACCGAGTGTCCCAGGTCATACTCATAGTACCATGTGCACATCCACAGCAAGGGACAGTACCCTCTTGTGCTTCTAAGTCGTCACCTAAGATGTGCTGGGTGGATGGCGAACCTTGAAACGCCATCAGGGGTTTCACTAGTTTTTACTTCAAAAGCAGGGTCATAAAAATCCGTGAGGATTAGAGCCCCAGCTGTCCTAAGTTGTTTATCAAGGAAACCATTCCTCAAGTCCTATAGAGCAAACAAGTGTAGGCAGGAAGCCATGGGAGCTGAGAAGTGCAAAGGTCTCATCTCTGAAAACTTCCAGACTCCCTCCTGTTTACCACCTGGATTGCCTTCTCCTCCCCTCCCCCAGTTCCAGCATCTCTTCTCCAGAGAACAGATCAGATTTTCCAGGTAAGGTACTCTGGTGCCAAGGACTCAGTGCTGTGTGCTTCACCCTGCCCCCACCAACTCAGAAATCCAACACCATGACCCAAATGGACCACAGCCACAGAACACCACAAAGGAAAGTTTATAAAGCTTTATTAAACATTTCAAACAGCTGTGGAATGAACACACCAGAAATCAAAGCTTCACAATAGCAGTCTGAGTGTTTCACAGGTGTGGCCTCCAAGTCCCACTCCCCAGATGTCTGCTTCCAGCTTTGCCCTGTGCCTGCCCCACCAATGCCAGTGGCACAGGAGAGAGAGGGAGGGACATTTCTGACAGGAAGGACAACCATGCTGATCCCAGGTTGGCAGGGGCCAGGAGAAAGTCTCATTTGCAAACACTTGTTTCTGAAGCTCAGAGAGAAGCAAACATGTACAAAGTCTCCAAGTCGTTCTTCCTGTGTATTCTTCACTCTTCTGGCTAGCCAGAAAAGTGGTAATGATCAAAGATTCTCAAAAAACAGCTGGCATGGGTTTAAAATTGAGGGAATATTAAGAATGCCGAAAAGGGATATACATTTTTCTTTTTTCTCTCTTTTTTTCTCTCTCTCATTTTTTTAAAAGGTTTTATTTATTTGTTTTATGTATGTGAGTACATTGTTGCTATCCTCAGACACCAGAAGAGGGCATCGAATCTCATAACAGACGGTTGTGAGCCACCATGTGATTGCCAGGAATTGAACTCAGGACCTTTGGAAAAGCAGTCAGTGCTCTTAACCACTGAGTCATCTCTCTAGCTCCTCATTTTGCTTTCTAAGAGACTTCCCTAACTTCGGTTTTCCATTCGTATGAAAGGTATATTTGGCGCGCATGCGCACTTAGGTGGCAGGAGGATACTTAAGGCGCGGCCACCAGAGCTGCAGCATTGCGCCCAGCAACAGATTCCGATCTCCTCCGCAGAACTGCTCATCATAGGCTGGTACATCTTCCACTTGCTGCTGCAGGTGGGTATATACCCGGGCTCTGGGTGGGAGAGGGCACCCGAAACGCGCCCCGGGACCCCTTAATCCATATCGCGATTGCAGCCCCTACCCAACCCATCATATTGTTCTCTGTGTACCAAAGTGCCGCGGTGGTACTATTTTTTCCTGCCCGTTCCTGTGCCCACATCCTCACACAGACCCTGTCCCCAGTGCACCCGCGCCCATCCGGGAACAAAGACTCAGGGGTGCGGAGGTGGTCGCCCTCTGCGGAGGATCATGACCAAAGGGATAAGAAACACCCGCTATTACTCAGGCTAGATCCAGGAGCGAATTGGGGCACGTGTGTGCTGTGAGACTTTACAGGTCACCCAGCAGAAAATTTTTACTTAAAAAATTGTGTAATGCGGGAAATTTTCTTTAAAATACACTATACAGACACATATAACACTTTAGTGGATGAGAAAGAAGTTAGAAAATGGCACTCCTCAGGAAAAAAAAAATAACAAAAAGAATCTCAATAAATAAGAAGGGAAAGTAAAGGGGAGGAAATAGAGAAAACGCGCATTGCAGGAAAAATGCCAGACAAAGGCACTTACTAGGAGAAAAATGGATTAGATAAACGAGCACTGGAAAAGAAACAAAAAAAACGGGCAAAAAAAAACCAGAATTGGAAACACTTTGAATAAAACAACAGAGGAAAATGCCCTTTGCAGGACAAAAATGGAAGGGGAAAGAACACTTCGTAAATAAAAAAAAAGAAAAAAAAAGAAAAAAAAGAAAAAGGAAAAAAGAAAAGAGAAA
>NW_021620193.1:8502-13476 GCF_004785775.1 Grammomys surdaster | reverse complement strand
TTGCTCTCCTGGTGTCCTTTCTCCCCTCTGGCTCTTACAATCTTTCCACCTCCTTTTCCATGGGGTTCCCTGTGCTGGCTCTGAGGGTAGGGATTTGATGGAGACTCCCAGTTAGAGCTGTGAGTTCCAAGGCCTCTCTGCATATTCTGACTCATGTTCTTAGTGGAGACATTTACTGCACAGCCCATGCAGAGCTTTCCTGCAGGTCAGTTCTGAGGCAGCCATGTCAGGAAAGGATGATGCACACGCCCTCTGGTGGCTGCTATGACTCAGTGCTGGATGCTGTTCTCTTCATTGCAGCATGTGTGCTCCTACCCCAATATTCCCAAAGGGGAGGAACCCTCTGCAGGGAAGTTTGTGTGCTAAGAGGGAAGGGGAGAAAGATAACCCCACACAGAGGGTACTATCCCCACACTTGCTTCCCTCCCAGCCCCTAGTCCTGGCATTTCCTGGCTTGTAGAGCCCCCTGTCTTGTCACCCGGATCCCCAGTTGCTCCTCTGGTTTCCCTTTTTGGCCCCCCATCCCACCCAACTGGTCTTTGTTCCCTGAACCCTCATTGGTCTGATTTCTGCCCTTCCCATACGCATCTAACGCCTTCCCCAGCCCCCAGTATCCTGTGTGCAAGATACCATGTCACCTCATTTTTTCCTGCTCAAGACTTGCACCTTCACCACCCCTCCCACCATTCCTTTGGCTCAGCACCTCCCCAGTACCTCTTGACCCACTCCCCTAGGGGATGGACAATGAAGCAGGTGAAAGGGAGAGATGAGAAGTGAAGACCCCCAGAGATATCAGTGCAGGTGGGAGAGAGGGAAGGCTGGCTCAAGTCCCTGGGCAGGAATCCCAAGTCATTAAACTGACAAGTGCCAAGTCATGAAGAAAATAACCAGGCCTCCCAACAGGGGGCGAAATGAAGGCAAGAGGTCCAGGTTCTCTTGTTGAGTCCTGGGGGAAGGAGGCATAAGCACCCAACTAGCTGTCCTTGAGAAGCAGTTTCTCTTCCGGGCGGCGAAAGGGGCCAGGGGGCCTGGCAGCCACCAACTGGGCACAAGCGTCAGGCAAGAGCTGGCAGCAGGAGTGTAGGTCCAGGCGGGGAAGACGTGGACATCACTGGAACAGTGGAAGGCAGTGGTCCGTGAGGTGGTGGCACCCAGAGAGATTGAGGTGCACCAGTTTCTCAGAGGGGGAAAGTAGGAGCCGTGAGGAGGTGGACACTGGGGTCCCCAATGTGGGCGCAGTGACTCAGGTCTAGGGCACTGAGCTGGGGAGCATGGTGCAATAGGAGCCTCAGGGAGGCATCAGTGAGCTCCGGGCCTGCTAGGCGAAGTTCGCCCACCCCCTGCAGTCGACCTCTACTCTCTGCCCTGGCTTGGTGTCTGGTGGAGGCAGCAGCAGCTCCTGAAGCTGGGAGTCTTTAACATCTTCAATCCAGCGGAGGTCCAAGAGCCGCAGTGCCTGCAATGGGGCGGAGCCCAGGGCAGAGATGGAGAGCCAGGAGCACCCAGAAAGCACCAACTCCTGCAGGCCTTGCAGTCTGTTCAGGAGCCACATGAGCTGCTTTTTGGAGACACCTGTCCAGCTGAGGTCCAGAGCACGGGGCTGGCGGCGAACCACCCCACTAAGCATGGGTGGAGTCAGTGACTTCCTCCTGCTCAGGTCCATTCTAGGTCACAGATGCTCGTGGTAGCACCAGCAGCTCCAAGTCCTGCAGACTCTCATGCAGACACACAGCTCCTGGGGTCCAAGGTGCTGGCAGACAGGAAGCCCGGCAGCCCGAGGCAGAGGGTGGTCAGATCCGGCAGCCAAAGGCAGAGAGTATCAGGCTCAGGGCTTCGAGGGGGAGGTCGTACTACATGCCACTCCCACTGTGGAGGCCTTAGTTGTGGGGCACGGCCCAGGGGCCAGCTGAGCAGTGGACCCCACTGCCAGGGCGTATAGCCCGCCCCCCTTCAGTGGGAAGTTCTTACATAAAGTGTTTATTTACTCCTTTCCCAAGGATCTCCTCTCCTCATAATAAAAACTTACCACTAATGATAAGGCTCCCCAGAGGAAAGAATGCCACTGGTAGCAAACAGGCAAGCACTTTAGGGAGACTAGAATGTGAGACTGGGGGGCGGGAGCGCGAGGGGAGGAGAGGGCCGCGGCGGGTGGAGGAAGCGGCCTCACGCTGAGGAGGGAGCGATTGAACTTCAAACACAAACAGCCGCACGAGCGCTCCCAGAGCTCAGCGTTGCCCACCGCGCCTGCCCCGTCTGAGTGGCGTGCGGGCGCAGACGCCATGGCTGCTACAGAGCTAGCGTCGGGGGCCAGCAGCGAGGCGGGGGCTGTGCGACAGCTGGAGCGCATTGGGCGCATGCTACAGCCGCACGCGCAAACCTGGGCTCGCACTTCCCGGCGCGGAGCCCGGGGCGCCCGCGGCCCTGCCATGTCGTGATCCAACCGGCAGAAAGACTACAAGTGTGGGGACCTGGTGTTCGAGAAGATGAAGGGATACCCACATTGGTCGGCCTGGACTGATGAGATGCCTGAGGCTGCAGTGAAGTCAACAGCCAACAAATACCAAGTCTTTTTTGGGGGGGGGATCCACGAGAAGGAATTCCTGGGCCCCAAAGACCTCTTCCCTTAAGAGAAGTTTGGCAAGGAGAAGTTTGGCAAGCCCAACAAGAGGAAAGGGTTCAGTGAGGGGCTGTAGGAGATGGAGAACAAGCCTACAGTCAGGGCCACTGGTTACCAGCCCTCCCCACTCCTGCACAGAGCCCTGCCTGCCAGGCCAGTGGGTTAACCCCAGGGCTAATCCAACAGAGTCCTCCCAGCCGGAAGTGGAGCCTGAAGCCAGTGAGGGTGATGGTGACAAGAAGGGCAATGAAGAGGGCAGCAGCGACCGAGGAAGGGAAACTGGTCATCGATGAGCCAGCCAAGCAGAAGAATGAGAAGGGCACGCTGAAGAGGAGAGCAGGGAACATGCTGGAGGACTCCCCTAAATGTCCCAAGGAGTCAGGAGACCATGAAGAGGAGGACAAGGAGATAGCTGCCTTAGAGGATGAGAGGCCGCTCCCTGTAGAGATGGAGAAGAACAGCGCCCCTTCTGAGCCAGACTCTGGCCAGGGACCTCCTCCAGAGGAAGAAGAGGGGGAGGAAGAGGCTGAAGTCCAGGACATCAGAGATCATGGAGCCTGTAGCCACCAATGTTTCAAGAGGAGCCCCTGCCCCTTTCCTGCTGCTGTCTGGGTGCTAGTGGAGAAACTGGCCATGGTCTGCAAACTGGGAGCCCTTTTTCCTCCCAACTCACCCTATTCCTTCACTCACTGTCTCCTCTTTAAGCCCACTCCTGGAGATTGTCTTGGCCTCCACCTCCAGCTCCCTTCCCATATACACCCTGTGACCTGAGTCAGGGCCTTGTGCCCCAGGATGAGATGAGGTCTTTGTATCTCCTTAATTTGTTTCCTAGGGCTTCCACCTCTTGATGCCTCTGCCCTGCTGCAGGCCTTCTAGACTTTTGGGGTGGGCTGGGGCAGCAGTGGAGGTGAAGAAATATAAGTGTGGGTTCATGCGTGGCATCGGCTACCTGAGCTCCTGTCTCCAGCCCCCACCTATGTTCGCATCTGCCTACATTCAAGAAACAGGACACTGTGGAGAGGGGCTCCCATCCATGCATAAGTCCTTGCTGATTTTGGGGAACACTTTTCCCTGACCCCAGGGATCAAGGAATTGTACTTTAACATCTAGACTTTGGATTTTCCGAGGCCTAGGACCTAGAGAGAGCTGAGAGCTGAAGGATCAACTGATTTGTATTGAGGAAATGTCTCTTTAGATCTCAGGGCAGAGGTGATTGCCTGGGGAGACACGCTGCCTTCCTCCCACTTTCCAATGTTCAAGGCCAGCCTGCAGTCAGATATTTCACCCAGACAAAGGAAACGACACATTTTTTTTTTAGGAAATATTTTTAATAAAAGAAAATTACCAAATAAAAAAAAACCCACACAAAAAGTAAAAAAAAAAATGTTAACCCGCCTCTTTGTGTGCTCCCCTTTCAGCTCCCCACTACTGACCCATTTTTGAGGTGCACCAGGAGGTTCACCTTCTGATGGCTTTCTCTTTGTAGCTGGAGTTTCCACACATCCAGTTTGTAGCCCACTGAGAAGAGATGGAAAGGGTCCTCCAGCCTCTTCTTGTGGTTTCTTATACCCCTTCTATTGTCTTTTACTCCTATTCCTCCTCTGGGCTCTGAAGAAAAATTGCTGACTGTAGCTTTGGAAGTGTATCTCTGAGAACGATAGACAATTTTGATCTAGGAAAATAAAGCCGTTGATCACTATCCTGGAAAAAAAAAAGAATGTTAAACTGCAATCCTTCTAG
This sequence comes from Grammomys surdaster, assembly GCF_004785775.1. Lineage (NCBI taxonomy): Eukaryota > Metazoa > Chordata > Mammalia > Rodentia > Muridae > Grammomys > Grammomys surdaster. The sequence continues at coordinate 9,119 of NW_021620193.1, read as the reverse complement.
GCTGTTTGCCTCCTTGACAGATGTCAGTGATTTGGGGTCTCAGGAACCTCTCTTGTCTTTGGGCTGTTTTTGTTAGATGATTTTTAATTGCAAGATAATTGCTTTGATTTGGATAACCCATGTCCAGTCCATATGTTGAAGGCTTGGCCCCTATATAATGGTATTGCTGGCCAGTAGGGCCTTGTGGAGGTAGGTCTGGTGACTGGGGGCATGTTCTTGAAGGGGATGCTGGGACTCCGGTCCCTTCCTGTTTCCTTTTTGCTTCCAAGTACTTGACTGTAGTAAATGCTCCTGCCTTCCAGGCAACAGGGCTAAGCAACCATGCTTCATACCTTTGAAACTGTGAGCTAAACCAAACTTGATCTCTCCATATTTCCTGTGGTAATTGAAAGCTGAGCAATGCAGAAATTCTCAGCAGAGCCCCTTGCCCCTGCCTGCCTGCCAGTGGAGAGGGAGCACCATTCAAAGAACTGTGCATCGGCCTTGTGTGTTAATCCTGAACCCACTTCAAGATGTGGGCTAACATGAGCAAGAGCTGCTACCGTGCATAAGAATCAGACTTTTGTAGAAGATTAAATGATCAGAGTTTGGAAAGAATTTGTCACCCTGTGTGATCT
>NW_021620193.1:0-8402 GCF_004785775.1 Grammomys surdaster | reverse complement strand
TGTGCCCTGCTAAGCACTGTGTTCAGCAGTCAGTTTGATTTGTAGTTGCGGATGGTAGGAGGAATGTCAGACCAGCATCTGCATTAATAGGAAGAGATGGGAGCAATCCTGAGAGATAGATGGCGTCCACAGCAGGAGGATGCCCACGAATGCTGGTGAGCTCTGGGTATGGGGCAGGGGATAGGAGATGGATGGGGCCAAAAATTAATTCCCATGTGTGACATGTATTGATTCATTCCCTTTTTGGGTTATTGTACGAAGGCGTAATACTAGTCAAAGTTAAAATCAGACCCTAAATGGTTGTATTATACAAGCTTTGATGGTTTTAAACTTGTGATAAGGGATGGAAGGGAAAATGTTGTCATTACAAGGAAGTCCTCACCACAGCACTGAAAACCCAGGAACCTTCAGCTAATCACCCTCAGCCAGGCCAGTCTGTGCCAGGGACTGGCACACACCCTTGTGCTGGCCCCCATGTAGCTGGATTTCTTCTCCAAGTTCTGGGTTCCTCCTCTTCTTCTTCCTCCTCCTCTTCTTCCTCCTCTTCCTCTTCTTCCTCTTCCTTCTCTTCCTTCTTGAGATAGTGTTTCTCCATGACTGTTCTGGAATTCGCTATGTAGTCCAGGCTGGCCTGAAACTCACAGAGATCTACCTGCCTACAGAGTGCTGAGATTAAAGGTGTGAGCCACTGCTGCTGGGTGGCAAAATTCTTTTAATCCTGAGTGATCCGTTGGTCAGTAGGCAGGGTCTTCATGCTGTTCCTCTGTTGAATTCCATGGGAAGACTCCTCAGTCCAGCAAGAAGCAGGTCATTCTCACCCTTACTTGCCTTAGCACTAGCAAAGGAGTTGGAAGAAAGAAGGTTCTCGATATCATACCAGCCACGTTCCTCCATAGAATAGCCTGTAGAAGGCGGCTGTGGGAGAAGTGGGGGACACAGTGTTGGGTAGTGGAGGACACAGTGTTGGGTAGTGGGGGACACAGTGTTGGGAAGTGGGGAACACAGTGTTGGATAGTGGGAACACAGTGTTGGTTAGTGGGGGACACAGTGTTGGGAAGTGAGAGGGCTGTAGGGGGAGGTGGCTGAATCCCCAGCAGGTGGTTCAGCAATTGGGGCCATGATGGCAGACTTTGTCATTTTGACACAAGCTCGCATCACCTGGCAGTAGAGTCTCCATCAGGGACTGTTTAGATCAGGTTGGCCTCTGGAGACTTATCTTGATTATTGTAATTATGGTAAGAAAACATGAGCTGGGTAGACTCTGTCAGGGGATGAAGTGAGCCGAGCCATGAGCACACTAACATTAATTCATCCATTTCTGCTTCTTGGCTGTAGATGTGGCATGACCATTGTTACCACGTGCTGCTGTGGCTTCTCTGACAGTGATGGACTGCAACCTGGGACAACGTGCGAGAGCAAACCGTTTCCCCAGAGTTGTATTTCATGATATTTGTCATAGTAACAGAAATGAAACTAAGACCCCATATTAAAGAAACAGAAACCTGCTCCTTCCAGATGAAACTTCTACCTAGGTTGGCAGGAAGCTGACCTTTGGAGGTTCTAAAGTCACAGTACTGGGCTCCTGCTGTTATGGTTTATATACACAAAGAGGAGAGAGGGAATATATTTGGTGGATGTGCAGTCAGGTGTGGAGAAAGGGGTACCTTTGCAGGCCCACGCTGAGGCGTCCCTTCCCCCTGAGGGACTAGCCACAGGACGGTATAGTATAGAATAGAGTTTATTCAGGGCATGGGGAGGGGAGTTGAGAGGGTAGTAGAGGGAGAGAAAGGTATAGAGAGTAGAGGTCAGCCATGAGCATGTGGAGAGAGGGGGGAAGGCAATGGTGAGAGAAGGGGAGCAGGAACAAGGAGACAGAGCAAGAGCAAGAATGAGAGAGAGAGAGTGAGGAGGGGGCGAACAGCCCCTTTTATAGTGAGTCAGACACACCTGACTGTTGCCAGGTAACTATGGGGCAGAGCCTGGACAGAATGCCAACATCTGCTGTGCCTGGCAGGAAGGCCTAACTGTACCTCTTTGCTTGAGTTCACAACTCAGAAGTAACGTCACAGGCCAGGCTAGGAGGTGTAAGATGCAGCAGTCAGAACCTAGAATGCTTGGCCCGGGGTTGTGGTTCAGTGGTAGAATACTTGTCTAACAGGAGCCTGCCTAGGGACCTCTGTAGCTTCACAGAGAAATTCCTTAAATGCCATGTCTGAGCCTTGAATGCCCTTGGGCACATGTTAGAAGGGAGTCCAGGGCATCCTCGAGTGCTGAGCTGAAGGAGAGGATCCCGATGGCTGGGTACGCCCTGGAAAGCCAGCTTCTTCCCATACTCCCTTTCAAGCAGCTCTTATGCCACCTAGCTGCATCTGCACAGAAGTGATGGTTCCGTTTTAGCAATGCTAACAAAGGACAAAGGGTAGCTAAAGGCCAACTCACTCTGTCAGGATCTCTGTTATCCCTGAGTGGGAGGCGTATGGGAGACCATCTGTGGCTCTTGGGATATCCTTCCTGCTCTAGTGGTCTTTTCTGAACCTTGGGTTAAAACCTACAGGAGTAATGTAATAGTACATCTGAAGTGCCTGGGCACAAGGCCTGGCCCTGGGAGTTTTGAGATCCTCTATTTTTCCAGACAAGGTGCAGAGGAGTGCAGGTGACCAGAGATGTGACCGGGAGGACACGTCTGAACCTTCCTCTACTCTCTCGCTCTCTCCCTCCCTCCGTCCCTCCTTCCCTCTGCAGTCCACCTAGGAGACCAGCTGCTTGCCTGGCAGGCTTTGGGGTGGGTTTGCAGGGTGGTGCAGTGGTGATCTGGGTTCTCAGCTCTATAGGAGGGAGACTGGTAGTCCTGTCCCATGGTGTTGGAGTTCTGTGAGGGGCTTCTCAACCCTCAGCTCCAGGCTTGGATGCTTCCTGGGCTTGGCCACTAGCAAGAGCCTTACAACAGCGCCAGAGTAGCCAGCCTATGAGTGGGTTTTCTGCTGTCTTGTGATAAAATATCAACACAGTTTTTGTTTTATTCACCAGTCTTGACTTTCATTAGTTTTATATTAACCAAAACCATGCACATACTAGACAACTTTAGAAGCTACAGAGTCTCTGGGTTCAATTCCCAGATCTACCTTTTAGCAGGAGCATGACTCTGGCAAGCTGTAACTCTATGATTCTCGGATTTTTCTCCTATAAAAGTCTTAGAAATTCCATATCGAATGAAAAAAAGATTTTCAGTAAAATAAAAATAGGAGGAAAATTAAAATTAAAACAGAATTTTCATACGAAATATCCTTTATCTTCCTTCCCAAAGTTCCAAACACACAGCAGTAGTTTGTACATTTTGTAAACTGTATCTGTTGAAGTGGAGAAACACTCTGACAGGTGAATTAACTCACGTGTGTAGGACAATGATTAAGTTAAGTCATTTGATCAGGTGCAGACTGATCTCCCAACTGGTTTGTTGTACCTCTGGGAAAGGAAACATTTATAAAGTACCCGTTGCTACCACAATACTCATGTCTGGGGTCCTTTCCTATGGATGTCCAGCTGTTTTGTCCCCACACATCTGAAGCTTAAAGCAGTGTGATCAATGGCCAAGGTGCCCAGGGCATCTCTTCTTTTTTGTCCCACTGCTTTGTGTCTAGCTCTCCCCACAGGTGTTTGTAATAACATTTTGCATATTATCTATCCTTAATTTAACAGTGAAACAGGAGTTACCAAATAGAGGAGGTCTAAACTCACTAGAGAGGAACAGTACAGGCAGTCTCTCTGTGATTTCCTATGTAGTCTTGTGTAGCAGGAATTTGTGTTTTAATAAAACGTGTTTTCAAATCGCTTTTTTTTTAGTTTCTCATCACCATATTAGTTATGGCTTTGTTTCTTGAGAGAAAAGGCCTATTTAAAAAAAAAACCAGAATTACCTAATTATAATCATTTTCAACCAGACAAAAGCCAACACTAAGAATGAATCAAGGGAAATAATTATGATTTTCTGACTGTAATGAAGTAAATGACATGATAGAACTGTGTTTGGGGGACTTGATTTGACATCAGCAGAAAGAGGAGCATCCGTGTGTGTCTCTCTCTGTGTGTGTGTGTGTGTGTAGAGGAAAACAATCTTGTAATCTACTCCTCAGTATATTAAGCTACATTTAGTTGTACGTGACTGGACTTCTCTTAATTCTTTTTTTTCTTTCCTGGATTCATGTGGTGCCTAACACAGAGATCACTTTAGCTCATACGTCTCAATTTATTGTTCAGTTCCTTAATTATAACTCCCACTGACTACTGAGATAAACAATAGAAGAGACCTTCATGAATAGGTATCAAGATGAGACATCTCCAGGAGACAAAAGTAAATAAGGACAGGGAAGAGTTAATCGTGGTCTGACACAACGTCTTCATGGGTAAATGTCTTTGCTGCACAAATCTGACCCTGGAGCACACAGATGTACAAGGAGAGAAGCAACTTTACAAAGTTGTTCTCTGACTTCCGCACCCTAATGGTGACATGTGTGTGCACATGCAATAAATAACAAGTGGACAAACAAGTCAATAAGAAAACATGAGTTAAACAATATGATAAACTCCTGTGTGAATATGCCTCAGATATGCACTCATATATTCAGATATGTTGGGAAAAAATAAATCCTTATATCTATGGAGTAGAGGGGATATGTTATCTCTTGTGTATGTTCACAGACATTTTTATAGGGTTGAAGTTGGATGTGCTGGAAAATTTTATGTCAGCTTGACACAGCTAGAGTCTTCTGAGAGGAGGGAATGCCTCCACAGGATGGGGCCAGAGGCAGACATGTGGGGCGTTTTCTTAGTGATTGATGGGAGAGGGCCCACTCCTGAGAGGTACCACCCACAGGCTGGTGGGCCTGGGTTCTATATGAAAGCAGGCTGAACAGCTCACAAGGAACAAGCTAGTAAGCAGCACTCTTCCATGGCTTCTGTTTCAGCTCCTACCTTCCGGTTCCTGCTCTGCTTGAATTCCTGTCCTGATTTCCTTTGATGAGGAACAGTGATATGGCCTTATAAACAGAATAAACCCTTTCCTCCCCAGCTTGCTTTTGGTCACGGCATTTCTCCACAGCAAGAGAAACTCAGACTCTGGAGCTCTAATATTTTAGAGATAGGGTATGTGCTAGCCCAGAGTGCCCAGAGTTCAGTCCTCAGTACTACTAAGGAAGAATATTAGAGAACTCACCTCAGACACAGTAGCAGATATTCTAAATGGCAAAACCTTGATGTAATCAAACAGAATGCAGGAGACCGGAATTCCTTGACATTATTATGGTTCGATGTTAGAAGTGTCTAGGTAGGTTAAAAAAAAAGTATTAGTTGCTATAAGCTCGAAGGAAAGGAAATGACAAAACCTTTTGCTTTCTTTATGATCTGGTCATAATGAATAACAAATGATTAGAGTTTTAGGTGAATTTTAGAAAAGTGGAAAGATTCCAGACAATAGACAGAAAGCAGCAATTTCTTTCTGTGTTAACAATCTGTAAAATCCCTTATTTAAAATACTGGTAAAGCTTAAAGTTCTTGGGTGGATAACATTGAAACACTCAAGCATGCAGGAGAGCACAGAGAGCAGCACCAGCAGCCAGTTGCAGGAATGGCCAGTGTACTGTCATCATAATTTTCTTATGTCTTATCCTCCTCCTGAGAGGCCAGTCTTTTATGTTTAGTCTCCATTTTAGTGAATATGAGTTAAGTTCGAGCTCAGGGAAACTAACAGGCTGGTACCTAGCATTAGTTTCCAAGTTGGCCCCTAACAAAACCCCAGCCTAGCTCCAGTCTCTAGGCTACCTCTCAACAAGACCAGCATCTCCAGGTTATTACCCCAACAGACCTACACCCCCAAATTATAAGCTCACCCTCCCTTGCCTAATGACTACCAATGCAGAGGGAAGCAGAAATTAAGCTTATGTTATGAATCCCAGCACCAGCCAATTGTGTTAAAGGCTGTAGTACCTTTTAAATTAGATGCTTGCATACATACCCCCTGCTTGCTGCTTACTGTAAAGCCTTGCCCAGATAGATATTTGGGGCTTCCTCACCACCAAAACCATCCTGCATGACTGTGGTGTGCTGGGGAGGGGCCGAGCTAGCTCTAATGGAATAAAGACCCTGCTGTGAGTTGCATCAGATCAGCTCCTGTCTGTGTTTTGGGGGTCTCTAATATTTCCCTGGTACTACTCTTCCTCCTTGTACTGTAGTGTTTTGAAACAAAACACAGGAATCAAATCTGCACATGTATAAGATATAAGACTTATTTAAATAATGTTTAAAAGATCAAAGTTATAAATTCCTGAATGCATGGGCATACCATGTCCTTTGAAGGGTGGGAATGGCATGTACTTATTGTTTCCAAGTTAACCATATGTTTTATTAAGGTTCTCTTGTGAGTGCTGACAGAGGTACTAACCTCTGGCTATAACAGTGAGTTGTTAGGGGTCAGACCATTACTATGTCCGATTACGAGAATAATAGTAGTAGGTTCGCCCATAAGGCTTAGGGCCTGTCTAACCACAGGCTCTTGGCTCTGATCACAGTGCCAGGTATATGTTTAAACTTGTAAAGTGGGTCTTAAATCCAATCAGAAAGTGGTTGTTATTTCCATGACATGCCTGCCACTATTGCATGAGTTGGTGTGTCTTCCCTGTTAGAGCTTAGAGGACAGGTGGTTAAGACCAACAATCACTTTCTTCTCTAGTAGAGTACTTAGCACCTTCCAGCACTATGAAAGCTAGTCAGGTTCTTAAAACCATGCTTTTCCGAGTCACAACCAGGATAAATAATGCTATTATAAAACTTAGATTTTTACATTGACTTTTAGAGAAAGATGTGAATTTGAGTGCTTCTTGGTGATATGGACTGATTTCAACAATGCTTTCATGATAGTGTTAATCTGATAAGTCTATAAGAGCAAATAGTGTGCATTTGAAAAGGAATCAAAGCCAAATAAACCAATATAGTTAGGTAAAGTTGCCATAGCAACAGCAATTTTCACAAGATGAGTTTAGATACTAGATTCTTGAGTGACAGTATGCCTTATTATTCTCTTTGGGGCATCTTTAATGCTTGCTGTCATGGATCCTCCCCACATATGCCTTGGGAACAGAAATTAGGAAAGGAAACTACCCGTACCCCATGCAATTCTTTGATTAAAAGAATTAACTCATTTGGGAAGATAAGGACCAGAGGAAGTAGAAGGGGCCTAAGGGTGGCTGAAGTGGGTGAATATGATAAAAATATGTCACATACATGTAGGAAATTGGGGGGGATCAACAAGACAGCATTCCTGGGCCCCAAAGACCTCTTCCCTTAAGAGAAGTTTGGCAAGCCAAACAAGAGGAAAGGGTTCAGTGGGGGGCTGTGGGAGATGGAGAACAAGCCTACAGTCAGGGCCACTGGTTACCAGCCCTCAACACTCCTGCACAGAGCCCTGCCTGCCAGGCTGTAATGCAAACACACGTCCTAACTGAAATGTCACATGTAAAATGATTTAGGTGTTTTAAGCTCTGTTGTACTTGCCATTAGCTCTGCAAGTAAGAATGTGCTGAATTGTGTGTATCATTACAATAGGGTTGTTCAATACATTCTAATGTGCTTTTCTGTTGGAATCTAGCAACTTACTTGGACATTCCATATGAAACAATGAAAGTTACATGGCCGGGTGGTACAAGTGTTTCTGCTGTAAACCAAACACACTTCCTAACAAAAAAGTCACATGTAACATGATTTAGGTGTTTTCAGCTGTGTTGTACTTGCCTTTACCTGTGCAAGTAAGAATGTGCTGAATTGTGCTTATCTTTACCTTTAGGTTGTTCTATACGTTCTAATGTGCTTTTCTGCTGGAATCTAGAAACTTACTTGGACATTCCTTATGAAACAATGAAAGTTACTTGGCCGGGTGTTACAAGTGTCTCTGCTGTAAACCAAACACACTTCCTAACTGAAATGTCACATGTAACATGATTTAGATATTTTCAGCTCTGTTGTATTGCCTTTAGCTCTGCAAGTGAGAATGTGCTGAATTGAGCCTATCTTTGCAATAGTGTTGTTCAATATGTTCTAATGTGCTTTTATGCTGTAATCTAGCTACTTACTTGGACATTACATATGAAACAATGAAAGTTACATGCCCAAGTGTTAAAAGTGTTTCAGCTGTAAAACAAACACACTTCCTAACTGAAATGTCATATGTAACATGACTTAGGTGTTTTCAGCTATGTTGTACTTGCCTTTAGCTCTGCAAGTAAGAATGTGCTGAATTGTGTGTATCTTTACATTAGGGTTGTTCAATAATTTATAATGTGCTTTTCTGTTGGAATCTAGCAACTTATATGGACATTCCATATGAAACAATGAAAGTTACATGGCCAGGTATTAAA
>NW_021620192.1:0-4101 GCF_004785775.1 Grammomys surdaster | reverse complement strand
AGAATGACCTTTCCACACCCCCTCCAAAAAACACACATGTGAGTGCACACACACACACACACACCTCAGTTTCTTAACAGCTAAGGGAAATCCCTGTCTCCATCCTATTTTGCCTTCTTGGGATACTCAAAGTCTCTTCTCCAGGCAAAAAGAGAAAGTGGCTTCAAAATGTCAAGGAAAAAAACAAGATCAATCTAAAACGAAGTGATAAGACACCCAACATTTTAGATTAATAATCCAATCAAATAGGAGAAAGTCATTAAAAAACAAATGAGTGATTAAAAGAAGAGGAAGACTGTAATAAATCTAAAACATTTTCTGACTTTCCTAACGTCTAGAGTAAAGAGAACACAACTTCCACGAGAAACCCAAGTAAAACAAGAAGAGTTGAAAATCCATTCCCTTGGTCAGTTGTGGTCCTCAAATCCAGCGTCTAAAAGAAAAAAGAAAAAAAAAAGAGAAAAGAAAAAAATCTAGGTTAGTCGCTCCCAACAGAAAACTTCGACCCTCCCAGAATGTACAAAATCTGGAGTCTGGTTTGCCTCCTGCCTGCCTGCCTTTCCCCTTTAGAATCTTACCTCTGGGTTGAATCGAAGAGTTGGGAATCTATCAGGTTGGTGTTTAATCAACTGAGATTGCTGGGTGTTTCCTCCTTGGTAAGATTCAAATCCCAGAATCTTTCTGACTCCTTTTCCATTTTCTTTTTCTTTTTCTCTCTCTGGGAGGGAGTGGCAGGGAAGAAGGGAGAAGGCTGGAGGTGCTAGAAGCAGATCCTGTGTGTCTGGAGCTGCCGGTGGCTGCCTGAGGAAAGGATGCTTTGCCTCTCCCTCCACAGTGAGTTGCATGCAAGAGGAGATGTGTAGGGCTGTGCTCTGAGCCTGAGACTGGCAGAGGAGCCCAGGAATGTCACGCACTCCAGAGTTGGCCCCTCCCTCTCCCACACAGACCCCAGCATTTAAAGAGACAGCTAGGCTGCCTGGCTCAGGGCTTCACCTTCTCCCTGGGTGTTTTGCACATAGCTGAGAAGATGTTACCAGGTAAGGGGCACTCTGAAGCTAGCTCTCTGTGAATAGGAACTGGGCTCTGCAGTATCATTCGCCCTCACCCCAGCCAGAGAGAAGAGTTCCTCTCCAGAACTGGAGCAAGACTCCAAAGAAAGACTTCTTTAAAAGAAGAAAGGAAAAGAAATCCTCACACTCTTGTACCCTAAAAGGACTGCCCACTTCCTTGAGCACACTTGTTTACTGCTGACTAAAGAGATAGAGGGGATACTATCCTAATGTGTGCCTCAGTTTCTCTGAATAGTCACTTTCCCTTGCAAAATCAGGGCAATCTTTTGAGCATCTAATGGAGCTTGAGGCTGTAACTAGATCAGGAAACCATTCCTTCAGCAAACACCTCTGACTGCTGGATCTAGATGAGACACAAGGGCAGGCAGCCAGGGACATCCAAATGAAAGTGACAAATGATACTTCCATTCATTGGCCCTCATTGAGGAAAACAGACCCACAGTAGAGCTTCGTCTATCCCAGAGGAGCTGAAAGCTAAAGGATATAGAGACAGGGCTCAAGCTTTAGGGCGTCAGAAGGAGGTGTCTATCCTGACTTGTACCCAGAGCACAGGGTCCAGGCATTTCCACCACACTCCACATCCCTCAGAAATCTGTCACCGACTGGGATAACTAGTCTCTGTGAGGGAGCATTCCCCTAGTCAAGCCAAAATAAAGGATGACAGTGGGTGGCAACAAACACAGAGGTTTTGCTCAGTGTCAGACCTTGGTGCCCATAGCAAGAATGTAGCCGAAATCCTGTTGATTCCTACCTCACCTTTACAAGGATATATTTGCACACTCTTGTTCTTCAGGCCAACACCAATGACAACAATAGCCACTAAACAGCTGTCAAGCATTGCCACAGACCTGTGAGGAAGGAGTATCACTATGACCCCATAGAAAATGGGAGACTAGCACTGAGTCTTGGTTTGAGTCACTTCTGTATTCTTCATAAAAGACATGTATATACTGGTTTGCCTTACATAGCATTGTTGAGCTCAACTTGTGACAATGCTGCCACTGAAAGAAACTGTCCAAGAACTGTACATGAGTTTTCTGTGGCCTCATATCAGGCCTCTTGGGCAGCATTTTGGTTTCTTCATTATTGAACGACAGCTGCTGGTTAGTGCCTGGTGTCTACTTGCCAAAAGGATTGGACTGTAGCTTCCATTTCTTGCTTAGTGTTTACCTGCCTAGAGAATTGCAGCTGTTGAGTTGTATTTTGTGTTTGCTATGTGAATGAACTCCTGCCATAAAAGATCAAGCTTGCCCCCAAAGAACTATTACCGAACAGGTCCACTTCCCCCATATCCTAATAACATTTCTCTTCCACTACCTATCTGCTGGGTGGGCTAGAGGAGAGGTTGAATCCTTATTAAGTGTTGGTTCCAAAAACTTTATGCCTACACAAAGGAAAGGGGTTGGTTCTCTTTAATAGCCATAGTCAACATTTATTTATATAAAATATATGATCTATAAAATATACACATAGATAGATTTTATGTTAGAGGGACTGGTGATTGAACTCAGGGCCTTATACATGATAGACAAGTGATGTATGGACTGGAATCTTCAAAATCTCTGCCCTCTGCTATAGTGATGAGTGTCAAGCCCAACCCTTTTTTTGTCAAGTATTTGCCACCATGGTAGTTAAGCTTCTATCACCCTGACCAAGCGTCTGCTACATACAACTTAAAGGCAGAAAGGTTTAATTCACAGTTTGAGACAGTTTGGTTCATGGCCCCCTGACTCCACTGCTTTGGGTCCATGCATAGTGAGGCAGAACAGTGTGGCAAAGAACATGTGGTAGGGGTAAGTAGTTTGCCCATCAGTGGACAAGAGACAGAGATCAACAAAAAGGGGCCAGGGTGAAGGTATTTTATGCAAAGGCATTCTTCCAATGAACCACTTCCTACAACAGTGCATTAAGTCATGGTATGTCAGAGCCCTAAGGATCCTGTTGTCTCTGGAAACCACTCATATCCACAGCTGTGCTTGATGAATATTATAGGCAACTTCCAGTGCAATCAAGCTGAGACCCAAGATTAACATCACAACCACTGAGCTACATCCCCAGCCCCTAGCAACCAGTTTTCAAATAATTATGTGGTTTTCTAAGAGTTGTCAGAGGTGAGTTACCATTTCTTTTCTTTTTTTTTCTTTTTCTTTTTTTTGGGCTTACTATTTTTGTATCATAATGAATACAAGGAGTTAAGAATTGCTAATTTGTTTTAATCCATTTATGTTTTTAGCTAATTTAATAGAAATTGCCTCTTTTTTAAAATCTTTAAAATAGAATTTCTCTGTGTATCCCTGGTAGTCCTGGAACTCTCTGTGTAGATCCAGATGTCTTTGAACTCAGAATCTGCCGGCCTCCTTTTCCTGAGTTAAAACCATGGATTAAAACCATGTGTTACCACATTCTGAAAATTTCATGAATAAGAGACTCCTGTATATCTTTATAGAAGTTATTTATGTCCTTCTCTTTTTTTTGGTTTTTTGAGACAGGGTTTCTCTGTATAGCCTGGGCTGTCCTGGAACTCACTGTAGACCAGGCTGGCCTTTAATTCAGAAATCTGCCTGCCTCTGCCTCCCAAGTGCTGGGATTAAAGGTGTGTACCACCACTGCCCGGCCTTACTTATGTCCCTCTTAAAATCTTATATCACCTTCATGAGATGGGACTTTAGATGTGAATCTTGCTTTTTAAGTGTGTTGTGGTATGTGGGACTTACTGAGCTAAGAAACTGGGTTCTGATGTTGCTAAGTACCATTGGTTTCTGTTGCTAATGTTTTTGTGCTTGTCTTTCTCCAGTTGGTTATCTCTGCTGTGAACTGGCCTTGCTGTCTCTAACTGGAGCCTGTCCTTCCTGTGAGCCTGGGATCCTAGGATCCTGTGATTCTGTGATCCTGTTATCCTGGGTGTGTCAGAACTCTTGGATGATCAGTATGGGAGGGACCACACCCTGTTTTGAGTGGGCTCAAATTGGTACCAGGGACTAGGGTATTTCTGTGATAGGCCTGACCATGCTTTTGTTTGGAAGAATGTGGA
>NW_021620191.1:3320-5162 GCF_004785775.1 Grammomys surdaster | reverse complement strand
AAAAGGTCTTTACTGTTTGTCTCTGAGTAATTTTTTTTTCCTTTCCACACATTAGAATATAATAAATACCGAATGCTTCTAGAAACCCTTAAAAACCAATGTGCTGAGCAAAGGAATATTGTAGCTAATTGTGATAATTAATTTCTGACTTTGATTTCCTGTAGCTTTTTACCTGCACCTACTCAAGTATCTCAGGAAGAACTTGAGGCTGAAGAAAGGGCAAGACCTCAGAGATCACTGCAGACCTCTCTGGATTTGTCTGGCAGGGAGCCTCCCTCATATGGATACAGAAAAGGCTGGATTCCACGGTTGCCGGAGGATTTTGGGGATGGAGGTGCTTTCCCTGAAATCCATGTGGCCCAGTATCCTCTGGATATGGGGCGACAGAAAAAAGTGTCCAACGCTCTGCCCATTCATTTGGATCAGGAAGGGAAAGTTAAATATGACACGATTGTTCGACAAGGACATTCCAAAGACAAGGTCATTTGTAGCAAATATACTGACCTTGTTCCAAAGGAGGTTATGAATCCATATGACCCAGAACTGCCAAGGCCAGATGAGGAGACAATTAAAGAAATTACAGAAAGGACAAAAGCAGCCTTGGATAAGATCATAGCCAAGAAGATTGTTGGGGCCAAGCCTGTTCATGCAGCTGAGAAACTGCCTCCTGCCCAGTATATCCGGTACACGCCATCCCAGCAAGCAAAAACATTCAATTCAGGAGCTAAACAGAGAGTTATTCAGATTGTTGAAAGGCAGAAGGACCCAATGGAGCCACCAAAATTCAGGATTAATAAGAAAATTCCCCCGAGGCCCCCATCTCCTCCTGTACCTGTAATGCACTCTCCTCCTCGGAAGATTACCGTAGAAGAACAGAAGAAGTGGAAGATCCCACCGTGTGTGTCCAGGTGGAAGAACTCGAAGGGTTACACAATTCCACTGGATAAACGGGAGGCTGCTGATGGAAGGGGACTTCAGACTGTCCAAACAAATCAAAATTTTGCCAAATTATCTCAAGCACTATACATTGCGCAACGGAAGGTTAGTTTTTTACAGTTTGCTGAATGTTCTTGGATCTGTGAGTCCACATCAGTTTACCTCTGGTGCGCTAATGGCATCAGGGGCTAGCTGCAGCTGTGTAAAGACACACAGACACACACACACACACACACACACACACACACCCAAGCAGCAATGATTCTCCTGTGCCAATTAGTGGGTTTCTAGGCTTACCTAATTCTTTGAAGTTTGCTAGGTACTGTGGTATGTTGCAGTTTTCTTCTGTTTTAGGTGTAGATGTAGCTCCAAAGGTGTAGGGAAGGGTAGGTAACACAAAATGGCATTGATGGTATTGGCTATTGACATTACAGATTTAGTGCTGTGTTGATATGCACATACAAATAACTGGAGTATTTTTTTTTATTTTTTCTATACTAAAGCCTTTCAGATGTAGGCAAAGATTTTGTTTTAAGGTAAAGTCATACTTAAATTTTGGTGGATTGGTCTTTGAGATAGGATTTGAGTTTCAAGCTCAGGCTATGCTGGAACCCATTGCAATCCTTCTGGCTCGGGCTCCTGAGTTTTAGATTGCAGGTATGCACTACCATGTCCAGCGACATTTATTAACCTATTTACTTACATTTTGGGGCTGAGTCTCACGATGGTTTAATCTGGTTTCCTTTTTTTGTTTTTAAGACATGATCTCTCCTCATAGCCCTGACTGTCTTGGAACAAACACACTCAGACTCGGCTCCTGTGCCTTCCAAGTGCTTGGATTAAGGCCATATACCACCAAGCCCAGCGCATTCAAGTCTGGTTTTGAACTGGTGGACTCTGATCTTT
>NW_021620191.1:0-3220 GCF_004785775.1 Grammomys surdaster | reverse complement strand
GCTCCTGTGCCTTCCAAGTGCTTGGATTAAGGCCATATACCACCATGCCCAGCGCATTCCAGTCTGGTTTTGAACTGTTGGACTCTGATCTTTTTTGTGCTAGGTGCCCACTGTAGTGCTCAGCCAAAGCATTAGTGATGTACGTATCAAAATCACCTGGGCTTGCTGTGTTTGCACCATTTAAACATTCCCTAGAGACCAAAGTCCAGCCTTCCAAAGTGGTGTATGTAGCCTTTTCAGCAGCAAGAAACTTTGTTGTGTGTGTGTGTGCAGATGCCTTTACAGGCAGGTTTAGTAAGGAGTTTGAAGATGGCTGTAAATATGTATCACACTGTGAGTTCCACTTAAGGTCTCCCTTTACTAAACAGGCTCGGGAAGTGGTGAAAATGCGAGCCCAACTAGAGAGAAAGATGGCTCAAAAAGAAAACGAGAGAAACATGAAGAGAAACTTAGAGAAATGGCCCAGAGAGCCAGAGAAAGGAGAGCTGGGATCAAAACCCATGTGGAAAAATGTATGACAATTTCCACTGTGTAATTTACTTTATGACAATGTATATGTCATTTTAAAAGTCTTTGTGCACTGAGCATGTATGTGGGAGGGTAATTGGCAGCATAAAAAGTAGTTTATATTTACATGAAAAATTGAGTTATTTCAGAAATAATGTAGAACGGAACTCCCCCACAAAGAAGGAGTACATGTCTAAAAGAAGTCTTTAATATGGGAGTAACTCACTTGGTAGTACACTTCTGATCCCAGCACTGAGGAGGCTGAGGCAGGAGGATGGAATGTTTGAGGACAGTCAGGACTACATAGTAAGATCCTGTATCCAAAACAACAGCAACAACAACAAAGCAAATGAAGTCAATCATATAGTCAATAATACAATAGATAAAGACAAATAAAACACAGAGGATATAAAAATTGCAGAAGGAAAGTCTTGTCAGAAGAAAGAGGTCTTACATGTAAAAGCTAATATTAGTGCAAAGACTTAGGAATAAACCATGTGGCTATCTGGGAGAAGAATATTCTAGATGGAAAGATAGATGGCTAAAAAAGCCCTTGACTTTTAGCCCAGCATAGCTGATTCTCTCCATAGGAGATGCGTCAGAGTAGTTAGTGATCTGACCCCAAAGCAGCAGGTCAGCCCCATGACAGCACTGTCCCAGGTGCACCAGTGGGTTGACCCTGCAGGACAGGTCAGGATTGTGGTGTGCAGGGTCCAGCACTTGGATAACATCATTACTTCCCGTATTCCACCCCCAGTGGCTTCTGTGGCACTATTAAAGCTGGCCAGAAGTCACCTTAGTTTTTGAAACAAAGCCTCTCTGCTTGGAGCTCACAAATTTAGCTAGGCTGGCTGGGCAGCAAGCTCCAACCAAAGCCTGTGCATGGTTCTCACTTTTTTCCACTTGTTAAAAGATTTGTGGGGTGTGTGTGTGTATGTGTGTGTGTGTATCTTAATGCTGATATGGATGTGTGCATTCACATACCACTGACCGAGGGTCGGATGGGCTCTTACAATATGTTAAACTCATAGACCCTCAATCCTGTAAAATCTACAGATGTGAGGATTATCCAATGTCAAGGGAGTGGTTGATGGCTCTGCTAACCCACTTTCTCTCCTATAGGGTGGCTTGCCACAGTTTCAGCTCAAAGAACTGCAAAGCCTAGAGGGTCATTCAGTCAGGGCATCTGTACACTGAGCATTTATTCCATTGTGTTCCTAATTGAAGGAAAGACTTGCTCTCCGGAAGCTGTGGTTTGTTCTTGAAGATGCTGAAGAAGAGCATGCTCACCAGGCGGGTTGTTGACTTGGGTTCTCAATACAGAAGGGTCTGCAGTACACATATATCTTATTTATTTATTTATTTATTTATTTATTTATTGATGTGGTAGATATGTGGTAAGAGGCAGCTTAAGGAAGGAGGGGTTTATTTGTCTCATGTTGTGAAGGATAAGTGTGGTGGCATGTCTGAGGCTGTCACAGTGCACCAGCCACCAGGAAGCATTGGCCAGTGAACACCACTGATTAGCTCTGTGTCCTTTTATTCAGTATGGGATCCTAGCCTGCCACACGCTTTTAAGGTGTGTCTTCTTACCTCAATTAAGCCAATGCAGAGAATTCTTTATAGACACTCAGAGGAGGTTAATTTCTGTGACCCTTGAAGGGATTTGTTAGCCTCTTCCCATCTCTCTTTGCTTCCTGATTATGAAAGAAGCATTCTGTCCCTACCTGACCCATTCTCACTCTTTGGTCTCATTTATGAATCTTCTGAAGAACCATGAGCCCATCTTCCAGTTCTAACAACCTGTGATTTGGAGGCTCAGCACCTGTTCCTTCCTCCTCCTTCTTTCTCTTGCTTGTAGAAACAGCTGGAACATGTGGGAACACGAGCAGTTTTTAGAGCCTGATGTGGCCAATTATGGTTTGACCTCATTCCAGACCTCATGGTGTGAGATAGGTTGATCAAAGTAATGCCTGGTCACATGAGGGTCCAAGGGGTTTGTAGGAGAGAAAGGGATTCTGTTCAAGCAAATAGAGATTTTCTGAAGGGTGTGGCACATGATCCAGGTTCTTCAAGATGGGTGGGACTAGGGAAGTTGTAGGTGGGAGGAAGGGCACACTGAGGGATCATGTGGGCTCTCTCACGGGCTTGCTCACCCGGGCTCTCAGCAAAGGTGAACTGGGAGGAGAGGCAGAAGCTAGCAGGTGTCCGGGCTTTGTTGACTGGACTATAGTGTTTAGGAGCTGAGGCCATGTTCTGAAGGGGCTGCAATGGTCCTTTCAAAATGTGAGCCTGTGGGGGTGAATGAACTGGAGAGGAGACAGGGCAAGGGAAGCTGAGGAGACTGACATACAGACAGTGGAGAAGGGAACACATAAGAGACTGAGCCTGATTGTGTCAATGATGCAGAGATGTGCTCACCTTTTTGTTTGTTTATTTCTCTAGACAGCATCTCTCTGTGTAGCCCTGGATGTACTGGAACTCACTCTGTAGACCAGCCTGGTCTGGAACTCACAGAAATCTGCCTGCCTCTCCTTCCCGAGAGCTGGGATTAAAGACATGCACCATCATGTCCAGCAGGTGTGGTTATCTTTTATAAGTGAGCAAGTAAGGTGAGCAGAGTTCAGGGACAGTGGCACTCAGGAAGTGATCATAATAATTGTCAGCTACACTGGCACTGCCATCTTTAGTTGCAGACTACACTGGCACTGCC
>NW_021620190.1:2115-6237 GCF_004785775.1 Grammomys surdaster | reverse complement strand
AGTCTGGAGTAAGTGTAGTAGTGTGTGATCTCTCATCATGCATTTCAGAAACATTCATAGGTGTTGACTTGTGGAGATGTTTGGTCCTGGTGTTTATGTTCAATCTTTTTTGTGCTGATCAGTACAGACTACATTGTCAGATATAAGCTGACAATGCCCTCAATTTCTTCTTGGTTGGGAAGGCTTATGCATTTCAGGTTTAGTGGGACTGCGGTAGGGACTGAGCCATAGGTCTAGTGATGGTGGTGGGGAGCAGGGACATTTGTGAGGAGACCAGCCTGAAGACCTCTTTCTTGCTCTTTCAGGGCTTCACTGTGTCTCTAGAATGCCCTCTTCCTCAGTCTGCTGTTTGGGACTAAGCATGGTTTCTCCTTTCTGTGTTGTATTTCTCTACAAGTTTACTTGTGTTTATCTACCTAAAGGGTCTGTTGGGAAAGAATCATCCCAAGCCTACACCATGAGTGAGCAGGAGCAGAGAATGAAGAGGTTGGAGTAGCTCAAAAGGGATCTTGAGATGATGAACAAGGAGAGAGACGAACTCCGGGGAATCCTGGCACATTATACTAACAGGGATTTGAATGACAGGTAGTCATTATGCCCAGGTCTCAGCTGACTAACTTGGGCCCTCTCTGTTGATCCCATATTTACTCATATCATAGGAGGCTACAACCAGAGGCTTTCCTCATGTCCAAATTAATTTTGCTGATAGGATTTTAACCACAGAACTTGAAGTTCAGATAGGAGTGAGATGGGATCACAGGCTAATTTATTTCTTCCAAAAGTATATTAGAGCCAGTGGCATGAATCACAGTCTGGAAGTAATGGCAGTAGTGTGTGAGCTCTCCTCATGCATTTTAAGCAGCTTGAACTGGTGTTGTTTGTGGGAGATGCTAGCTGCTGTGTGTTTATGGTCAGTCATTTCTGTAATTTCCTGGAGGAGCTTTGGTTCTATTTAGTCCTGTCACCAGCTGGAAGGACCTGGTTCCACAAGCTCTCTCTCAGTGTGAATGGATTTGCTGCAAGTCATCATGTGTTTCTCAAATTTATTTCATTATACTCTGAGATAATGCCACATCACTGTATTTATTTGGCATTCAAATTGCTTGTGTGTGTTTGTGTGTGTGTGGGTGTGTCTGTGTCTGTGTGTGGGTGTGTTGTGTGTGTTCCCCTTAACATCCAGGGAGTCTGTGTAGTGTGATGGGGCCTGATCATTTACCCATCTCACCCTTCAGGTAATGATAGTGAAGAGGCCATGGAGATTACCTAGTAGCATATCATGGGACCTCTGTGCTCACCTCTGATGGGCATTGGAAACTCCTGATATATGTAATAAACCCTTTTCCCTGTAAACATTGGTTATATACTTTCAGAATTTAGGTAGCAATAGAACCTAGGATTGAATCCATGAATCCTTAGTTCAGGGGATTATTTGCTACTTGGGCCATCCCCTCCCACAGGATCAACTTTGAGACCATGATGCTTGAGATGCAACATGACCAGGTGATGACCGATCTCAAGAAAATTCCTCAGGAGATCAGTGACGCCTTGTACAAGTGCAAGGAGCTGACTAAAGAAAATCAACTTTACTAGTGAGTGACTACCAGTGTCATTACCCCAGCACTAGGCACAAAGGTCTCGGCCCATCCTCGTCTTTGAAACCTAATGGGGGCTCTCGTTCTATACTGTTTGCCTCTCAACAGGAAGCTTGCCTTCCTCAAAGAAAGGCTCTAGCATTTTTACCTCTTGGGCTCATTTTAACCAAGTGTGATGAGACTGTAAGCCCCCTCTAATCATTGTCCTTCCCAACTCAGTATCCTCTAAACAGAAATGTTGAGCACCATGATGGAGATATCAATTAACCTTGAGTCACTGGGGCTCTGAAAATATATTTATAGATCTGGTTTCCACGAGATATATAAAGAGGTTGTGTACCTGTTGGGTCTGCTCTCCTCTCCTAGAGAAGGTTTGCCCTCTCTCTACCTACAGGTGGTTTTCTAATACGATGGACCTATAGGCACTTATGGCACCCATGTCCTCTTCTACTAGATACATGAGTCCCTGTTAGTTTCATGGTTTTCAGAAGTCCCTTGAGTCTTCTGAAATATTGCTCTCTTCTGGATTTCACCTTCTTATATGTGATGTTGCATGGCTACTCTGGTCTGTAGTCTGAAGCTTTCTGGAGATCTGGGCCCATGATTTGGGGAGATTTGAGGAAGGTGGATGCTGCCTGTGAATCACATTTTCTTCTTTGTATTTCAGCATCAGGAACTGTGAGCTCCTGACAGAGTCTCTTGATATAAAGAACCAAGTAAAAATTCTGTGGAATGAGAACAGGCAGCTGCTAAAGGAGCAGATTGCACTGGAAGAGTGTACTAAGAAAACAAAGAGGCTATGTGTGGAGGCCAGCAGGAAGATATTCGACAAGTATACCAAGCAACAGCAGCAGCAGGTAGGATGCGTGAAGCAGCAGGGGCAGGTTGCCCTCATGTCTAACCATAAACACAGTCAAGCCCAGATATCCATCCTCCACCTTGTCCAGGAACTCTACTATGTCTTACCCATTTTTTTGTTTCTGTGATCATTTACAAGACTTCTGTGGAGTTAGCCTCTTTCAAGAAACTGGATGATTGACAAGCAACCCTTCTTACTGAAATAAAAGTGGCATTACTTTAAGATAGATAGGGAGAACACACATTATACACCTACACACCATTATGCTAGAGGGGTTCTATTAGCATGCCTCCTTGACAGGAACATATAGATTTGAGTGATGTAGTCAGGGGCTTTAGCTCATTAGCTTTGTAGGGGTCATGTGAGATCACAGGTAGGAAGCAATTTGCAAGTATTGCCAAATGAGTGGTACTCACTGTCGTTTTGGGGGGGTGGTCGGGGTTGTATATTTTCTCTCCCTTTTCTTCCCCTGCATTGCAACATGGACTCTTCCCCCTGCCTAGACCTTTGTTCACACTGACTGAGCCTGAGGAGCAGCTTGTCAGTCCTGGTTTCTGTCGGGGTTGCTAGGGTTCTTTCCTGGAGCTTATATTCAGGAGCTGACTTGATGAACAGGGATGTGTGAAAGGCTTCTCTCAGGCTGAGGGTTCAGGTGAGAGATGTGAGGCTTCAAGAGAAAAATTTATACATCTCTCTCAACCTAGTCTGCAGAAGAATTACTAAGTGTTTTTAGTCCCCAAGGGATGGAGAGCAGTGTCCTGGTTCTCACTTGAAACATCAGCTTTTCTACATTCAATGGTTCCTCCAGCATTGAGGTCTCCTTATTGTTTCCTAATCAATTATGATTTCTGGTGTGTGTGTGGGGAGGGGCATATGCATGTCTGTGCCAACATGTATATTCATGGGTGTGCTGAGAAGCCAGTTAATTAATTGATCAGTCTTTCTGCAATACAGCCCAGGTCTCTCAGTAGATATGAGTCTTCCTGTTTTGGTTAAGCTGTCTGACCAGCATCTTTGAATCTTCTGTCACCTCCCAAGCAGAGTTCTTGGAAGTGTTTGCTCTCATGTAATTGCTACAAGGTTTAATTAGTCATAGAGAGGAAGAACATTTTTACATATTTCATAGTTTTGGGTTTTGTTGTTTCTGCTGTATGAAAACAATTTCTTATCATGGATGAAGCCAATGCTGTCCGCTCCAGGTTCAGACACACTACTTGGCCCACTGTGCCTTCTCATGAGCTTTCTTGTCATATGGCTGAAATGAGCAAGAATGGGAGGAGGGTGAGGAGGGTGTTGGTGGGCCAGGATGGGTCTTACCCAAGAAACCTAGGCTCCATGTAACCCACAGGTGAGTCTTTCAACACAATAATACTTTATCAAACAAACAGAAGCCATGTTGCCAACACTTATAAATGAATAATTTCATATTTGGCCCACCCCATCCTTCCCAAATCTTACCATGTGACCTCAGATTCTCCTTCCCAGTCCTTCCCTCATTCATTCCAACTTCCTTACCCTTGCATTGGAGGCACATCCATGTGAGGAACAACCAGGAAGCAGACATGTTACTCATGGAACCAGAGCAGGATATGGGCAAAAAGAGTGTTGAACAACAGCAGTGTGAACAACATATGAGACAAATGGTGGCTCCAAAATAATCTTATTCAAAGG
>NW_021620190.1:0-2015 GCF_004785775.1 Grammomys surdaster | reverse complement strand
GGCTCTTAGAGGGCAAGGGGCAGGAGTCCAGGCACCCAAGAGTCACAAAGGCTGGTTCGTGGCCTCATGGGAATGTGGTGGTTTTGGTAGATGGACTACCAAGGCCACTTCACCTGGCTTCTCATGATTGGCCATCTGCTGATCCTCAGAATCCAGTGGCTCCAGAGACCAAGCTTCTTCCCAAAGCACCCTGTCTTGGTCCCCCCACAACCCTGGGTAGAAGCAGCAGCAGTAGCAACTCAAACTCTGGGGTCGGGAACAGGCACCCAGGCAAGAAATGACCTTCCTGACAACTTCTGCTCATACCTCTCCCTCTCCTCCACCTGCTAAGACTGCCAATGCTACCCTACCATTCTAGGCAGAGAACAGCACTATTGTATAGAGAAGCACCTCAGGATTCCACTTCCTGAGTTATATAGGACCCAGGTCCTCCATCCGTCTCTATGGTGCCTCACTCTGTGATGCCTAAAACCAGCCCTCTCCCGGGACTGAAAGCTCAGCTCACATTTTATTTTTTTTGTAGTTAAAGTCTTTACTTAAAAACAAAAACTCAAACAATATAGCTATTATAAATATAAAAATTAGACTACTTTGCCTTCCTTGTACTGAGAAAACACCCTGGAAATTCATGCTGTGTCTTATTGGCTTCACGATGAGGATGCATGAAATCCTACAGTGCATCCCTCTGATGACATTTTATCCCTGAGTTTATCATGGGCATGGCTTTGTTTCATGACACTTCCCCCTCATAGTTTTGGACAGTCCTGCATTTCAGAAAAATCATTGCATGTTATTTCACTAGCTTCCTTTTGAATGAGATTATGGATGTTTTAATATCATGTGAACTGTAATATGTTGTAAAGTTTATGGATAATAAACGTGACTAACTGTTTTTTTTTTATGCTACAAGGGTCATCTGAGAAGGAGTCAAGGTAGGTTTAGAGAGCAGAATATGATGTTTTAGTTATTTTTCAATATGATATATATGGACCATTAGAAAAAGGTGGTGCTTTATTTTAACTTTAGCACAGTGTATAGTTCAAAGTTCCTGTGCAACCCATTTATTAAATCTGAGAAAAAATTCCAGGCCCAGGTGCTCTCAGGCCCTTCTCATTTGGGGATACAGGGAATGACCTTATCTGAAAGGTCATACTGGATTGTCCTGCTCAATAAACCTGGTGTTTGCTGGATCACTGACTTGGCAGGTCCAAACCAGGCTATTGGGTCTTACTCTACTAGGTTTGAAATATTCCAAAAGAAGCTAAAATAGGGCACACACCAGGTCAAGATCTCCCTCAGACACAACTCTTTACCAAGAGCACTCAGTGTGCGAAGCAAGTGAACCACAATTGCATCTCATCCATATAACCATGGCAATCTTGGGCTGCATTTTCTTCCTTTTTTTTTGCTTTATGTAAAATGGCCTTCATTTTGTTTAGCCTCTGCTCTAGCAAGTGTGCATGTTTGGAAGGTTTCAGAGAAGTGCTGAGGGACATCAAGATCTGCTGGTCATCCAAGAGGAGCCCGAGAATGTAAATTTGTGCTTGTCCTGATGGGTTATCAAGAATAATTTCATGGAGATCAGTCAAGCAAATTTAAAAGACTTTCAGATACCATCTGTAACATGTCTCATGCCTTGTCTTGGAAGAACTTGTCCATCAGCAAAAACATCACCCCAATGAGGCATGCCCGCATTCATCCTGAAGAGATTATTACCATCTTTGACTGCCTTTCCTCTATAATTCCAAGGCCAGCAACAGGCTGTAGGACTGGGATGCAAAATCTGCAGCTAAAGAATGCTTCTTGGCTTAATTATTGTGTTTCGGTTTGGGCTAGAGTTTTGATTGCTTTGAGTATATGGTTTCTTTGTTTGCATTTGAAGTTGTTTTTTATTTATTATTTTTCATTACCATAAGTAATAATTGTATTGCTACGTTTATATACTATATACCTAGACTTTGTTTTCCTATATGTCAAAAGGCCTTCACTTGGTCTAGCCTCTGGTCCAGCAAGAG
>NW_021620189.1:1459552-1479552 GCF_004785775.1 Grammomys surdaster | reverse complement strand
GACTGGAAATCTTAGTAACTGCCTAGGAGAGGGAATACTGAAGAAGAGAGAACACTGACTTTTTGGGGGGGGGTTTGAGAAACCTGGAATGTTCAGCAATGGTAATCTGTCTGTAAGCAGCTGCACGGTGAAATGGAGGAAGTCTGCAGAGAAAGAATGAGAAAGCATATAGATTCTTAGGAAAAACATGCTTAGGCTTTAGGTCAGGGCCAGAAAAAAAGAAGAAGAACAAAGAAGGAAAAGTAGTCTGTTTTGGTTTTTAGGATTCAAATAAAATGGGCAGGCTTAGTAGTGCTGCCAGAGGAGAAGCTCTGTGATTGGCTGTCCAGGGAGAAGGCCTTCTTGCAATGATAAGTACATTATTTCTTTCAACAATAACTATTCCTCCCATCTTACTAGCATATCTTCAGGTGAATCTTCCTATAGGGTAGACTCACGACTGGGTGATTAACAGGCTTTTCTGGGTTTACTCTTTGAAGGAGGAGATAGTTGTCTGTAAAGTTGAATCTTTAGAACAAATCAGCATATCAAGTCTTCATACAGGGCCAGAGGTATATTATTTAGATTCTAATTTTTTGACCTAGAGGAAATAACTGTCCCTTATTGAGCCTTTAATAATATGAGAAAACCAACCTTTTCATAAGGTAATTTACACTTAAGGGAGAGAGTTGAGGTGGTTCAAGTTCCAGGTTTACCCAAAAGAGGGAGACAAGGACCAAAGCTGAACTCAAAGGAGAGTCAATCCTCAGAGGCTCCCATGGCTACTAAGTTTGTTCTAGCTCCATATACAGAGGAGACAAATGGTGTCCTCTGGTTCTCACTTTTTTTTTTTACTTTCTTGAAGCTAGAGTCTGTCTTTCAGACTTGAAACAAGAACACCGAGCTTCATTTTGATGGAGGATCTTTAGTACGGTAAGGTTAAAGAAAAGTTCCTCCTACATTTGTGAATTCTCAAATGTCTCCAGCCCCAAGCATCCTTATTCCAGTGTGCCACATTCTGTGTATGCCAAGAAAAAAAGGAGGTGCAAGAAAAATGGGAAAGGAACATATTAAAAATTAAGAAAACAGGTGGAATACAGGGTGATTTTCTTAGTTGATAAGGTTTCTATTCAGACAATGAAATGATATTGATATATTGATGTGTATCAGAGAAAATTAGCAAATCATATATGTGAAAATGAAAACTACCTTTACTTCTACCAGATTGGGTGAGATGAAACTGTTGAAGACCCGGTAGTGAATGAACACAAGCTTTCTCCTTATTATCTGCTTAAGGTGCTTAGGCTCAGAATCTATCTGTGTGGCAGCAAAAGAGGCACCCATCATATGGAAGTCTCCTACAGCAGCTTTGGTTTCTATTGGGCAGGTGGAGTAGCATGTTCATGACAGAGTTAAGGATCTTCCTGCCCTTTCTGGTTCCAGGCATAGACAGCTAGTCTCTGAAACATCTCAACACAGTACTTTTTCTTAGATACATTTGAAAAATGGGTTTGGATTCTGTGATGAAACACCTCAACAGAAAAATGAACTCTGTTCATTTCCATCCACTTAGTGATGGAAATTTATTCTACAAAAGGTATTCGATCTTATGGGAAGAAAATGCCATAGATACTGCAAACTCAAAAGAGCTTGGCCAGTTATGTGGACTTGGATCTGGGCATGCTCTAGAACTGAAACTCTTATTTCTTTAGTGAAAGAATGAATCATTTTTCTTATCTATTTAGTATACGTCACAATGCTCTTATTTGCTATGTGACTTCAGCTTTATCCCACAGCAGGCCTACATTTCTCATCTAACTGTCTGGTAAAGACTTACATTAGTGTGGGGTAGAAGGGCCAATCATTAGGGGCAGGTGGTCATCCCTGTTATGAGCAAGGGTACAAGAAAGATAGCAACATTTTATTAGTAAAATGTTGTTGGTTATATTATAGCTCTAAAAGTTTACCTCCCCAGGCACAAAGAACTTATCTGATTTTATGGTCAAGTTCAAGGGAGCAAAACCATACATACAGAATGGTGTATGAGTCAAAGGAAACAGAGAAAGAAGACCCAGGAAGCTAAAGTACTCTGTCTCTGTCTGTTTCTGTTTCTGTCTCTGTCTCTCTCTCTCTGCCTCTGCCTGCCCCTCTACTTTTATCTTTTCTGCTTTCCTCAATTCTTGGCCTCTCATCGGTATTTCTGTCTAGTCGATACAAGGCAGAAATCACCCCTCTGCAATTAGTGAAGACCTTAACTTACTTTACACACACACACACACACACTCACACACACACACACACTCACACACACACACTCACACACACACACACACACACACACACACAGAGAGAGAGAGAGAGAGAGAGAGAGAGAGAGAGAGAAGTGAAATTGAATGATCTCTCTACATTATACAGCTACATTCAATGGAAAGGGTGCTGCTTTCTACCTTAATGCAAAAATGACTCTAAAGAAGAAGGGAGAGGTGAGATTTAGAAGGGGAGGAGGAAACATTTTCTGAGCCCTAAGTGGCCATTTGTCCTCCCAACATTCATGAGAAACTTTGGGGAGAAAAGTCAATGGCTTACAAAAGAGAAACCAATGTGCCCCAGGAAAAGGCTCCTGTCTTTAGTGTATCCATGCCAGTTTCATAAGGATCCTCAAAATATGCTTCCATCAGTTTCAATATGATTTTGTGTCTCAGTTGTATCACAGTTTGACATCCCAGGATTTTAATTTTCATATGACATTATTTGTTAGAATAGTTGGGGCAGCGTGTGCACTGAAAGTTGCCAAAGTGCCTGCAGTACGGGGAGTTGGTCTGGCTTTTGGCTCCTCAGATACTATGCACACTCTACTAACTTCTCTTCTCCCATTATGTGCAGCACCTTTATGTATGGCCATGGCCTAGATAGTCACTGACATCACACCCACTCTCTGCCCAGCTGTTTTGCCAGACGTCAAAGGGTCCCACTCAGCTGAGAGTGAAGATGCCTCTACCTAACACATCCTCAAACACAGCAACGAGCAACCTGTGCCACCCCAGACCCTTCTAGGCTTGCCACGTTCCCATGCCAGCCCTGCTTCTGCACTTCTTCTTGGACTGTTGCCCTCACCTCTGCCTATCTACCTTCTTGTCATGTGTCCTCTGTGGAAACCCTTCCTGATCTGCCTACCATGTGTGGTAGGCACAATCTCATGCTTTTCCACTACACAGCACTTCTGTGGATAGACACATGGAACAGAGTTCTAGACTCTCATCCTTCTTTATTGGTGAATGGCAGTCGTGCATGCTTTGGGATACAGTGTGATACACATTAATCTATGAATGTTTGCTAGACAGTGACATGTATTATTTAAGTCTGCTGTGGAATAAGGCCAGGGTCACATGACAAAGTAAGACCACCATGACAAATAAAGAAAAGACAAGGTAATCAATGCATCCCTTATCAAGAGAAACAAAGCCCTATTTCCTGAATGTGCTCAGCTCTTTCTATGAAGGAGTGTTTTAATTTTGAAAAAGTCAAAGAGAGAAAGGGAGAAGTAGAGGGAGGGTTCTGAAACACTCCTGAATAGCTGACATAGATAATATTTTCAAGTTATCAGAGATAAACGTGTGCATGTCAGTGAGGGAGTTTTTACATTAGGTTAGTGGAGTTGGGGACAAATACCATAAATATATGAAGCATCAATCCATGGACTGAGTTTCCAGGCTGGATAAAACGGAGAAAACAAGCTGAACAGAAGCATCAATCTTTCCCTGCTTCCTGACTGTGGATGCACTGTGAGGAGCCACCTCCAGCTCCTGCTGTCGTAACTTCCTAGCCATGACAGATCATATTCAAAAAGTAAGCCAAAGTAAATTCCTTTCTCCCTAAGTTCCTTTTTCAAGTGTTTTATCAAACTAACAAGGAAAGTAACTATTCCACCTCCTCCATCTCTCTGCTATGTGCCATGTTGCTAGTAGTTACTCTCAGGAGATTCATCAGCTCTCTAGTAATCCTTCATTAGTCTAATGGACACACTAGCTATCCATCATGATAGCTCTTTGTATAAAAGTCCTATATTCTTTTTCTATTCATGATACTGCCTGATAGTTTTGTGACCCTGACTTGTCTATCCTGTGTCCTAGGCTGTATGCTACTAGTGCATGCATGCGCTCACACACACACACACACACACACACCACCCCACAACTGAGTGACACGATAGTTTAAGATACATACATCTGAGTGACATCATGGACTCTGAAACATACATGACACAATGGATTCAAGTATATATGTGAGTTTCTGATTCATATCTGAATGTCATATCTGAATGACACAGAAGATTCAGATATGTGTTCTCTCTCTCTCTCTCTCTCTCTCTCTCTCTCTCCCCCTCTCTTTCTCTTTTTGTACCTCTCTCCCTGTTGCCCACAAGTGTTGGAGGTAAGAGGAAAGATAATTGCTTCAAAAGAGAAGGGATTGAGTCAAGAGGGAAGAATCTTGAGACAATTTGGAAGGTTTATGGAACTTCCTGATGGGTGGCTGAGGACAGGTGGAAAGGATGGCATAGAACCCAAGGAAGGCAGAGCCTTCGTTTGAAGAGGAAAATGTCAAAGACAAGGGTTTTGCTCTCCTTGAAGAGCAAAACTTCAGGAATTTATTTTGCATTGTGAGGGGGCATGCTTGTTTTTCTTCTACCTTTAAAAAATGCATCATTCTGGGGACTCCAGCAGCTCCCTCCAAGATACATCTAAAACAAACACTTATGGGAAAGTTCTGAACTTCCATTCCTTCTACAGATGTGCAGAACTTGCTGTTACACTAATGGGAGGAATTATACTAGTTCCTCCACAGATTAATCAAAGAATTATCTTGGCAAGAGAATTACTAGAAAACCTAAGTACTTAATGATTGCATTCTCTTAGCAAGAGCTGATGTTCCTGTTGGTCGACAAAGCCAACAGAGAGGATTTCATCCTGGGACGAAAGTCTGCGTATGAGTGAGAATGATCTCAAGGTAAATGCCAACAGAAGCTTGTGCATGAGCCTTGAAATGGCAAGTCATCTCTCTGTCTTGGAGATAGTGCAGATGGCCTGCTTTCCCAGGTCACTGATCTGGTTTTGAAGAGCTCTGTGTGTATATATTAATTTCATGATTCCCACATCTCTTTCTCACCTGCATCCTTTGCATGCCTTCTACCTTTTTATCTCTACTGCTTTCCTACAAAGACTAGAGTTTAGAGACACCATTAGTTCCTGTGGGTTGGAAAAGATTTCCTACTTAAGTCTTCTACCACTGCAGCTGAATGTCCCCATGAAACAATTTGGTTTCCTTTCTTTAAGGAATTGGTGGCAACCAAAACCATCTTGCCATTGCGCTCTGTATTGCTTGATCCTTGTGACAATCATCATTTGGTATTAGAAAACAAAGCAAAACAAAAACAATCATGTAGAATTAAAAACAACAACAACAACAAAACAAACAAAACCAAAAGTAATGGACATATGTTATGACCTTGTAAGCAATGTAGTTTGTGCCAATCGTAACATAGAGTGATATTTTCATATTTCCTATAGGACATTAAGTCCTCTCTTATACATAATTGATCCCAATTTACTTTGTAATTTGGTGGATTGAATTTTTCCTGAAAAGGTGTACTTTTCCTCTCTAGATGATCTGTAAAGTTCATGGAAGGCATATGGGTGATTGCAGACATTGCTGTTTAAGGCCACAATTGGACAGGATATCTTGTCTCTTTTGTATAGATATTCCATTCTCAAGCATTGCCTTTTTAGGCTGTATCTCTTTGCCAGGCAGGTGCATTCAATGCAGCAGCTGGGCATCCTGCTCTCCCACAGCTCTTCCAGGTACAGATGATTCGCTTGTGCAGCCTGCTGAGTTCCCACTCCATCACAGACATGGTAAAGTTTGACAGCTCCAAGACTGTTCCTGGCTTCCTTTATAACCAAGTTCTTTAGCAAGCCCAGCAGTAAACTACAGTGCCCATCTGAGCACCCTGGAGACTTGGTCTGACTCAGCTTTCTGGGTCCATCTTGAGTGTTTCCGTCTAAACAGATCAGAGAAGGTATGGGTGCATTAGTGCTGCTGTTTGAAAATCACATCTCTGACTGAAGCCCCAGACTAAAATAAGACTGTGGAAACTTGGTAGTCATGGATGGCCCTTTTTTCCATATCTGTGATGGTCAATCATCATTGTGAAGGAGACCACATTTGCGTATCTTGGAGACACCCTTGAGTTTGTCTTTAAGAATGTTTCCAGAGAAAATTTTATAGGACAGAAAGAGCCACTTTGAATGTGAATGGCACCATGCAATAGGCCAGGACCCTGTCCTGCATAAAAAGAGAAAAGACTGTAATCAACCTGAGTAATACAGTCACTCACCTCTCTGCTTTCTGCTTTAGTCTACTGCCATGCTTCCATGATAGGATGGACTGCACTCTCAGACTGTGAGCCAAAGTAAACCCTTTCTCTTAAGTTACAATTTTAGGACAGATAAGAAACCAAATATATCAAACATCATGTTTTGAATTTAAAAATTAAATATAAACTTGATGGAGTTACGCCTTTTATAGAAGACTCAGAGCAGTTTAAAATAGCCATTGTCAATACTGTCTTCAGAGTCTACACTTTGTATTTACTGTTGCATATTCAGAAATTCATCACTCTGAACAGATCCCCTGAGGCCTCTATGCCCCCCACATATTAGTGCCAAAGGGGCTGCTGAGAATTTTCTGGAGTAGTTTCTGTCCAGATCCTATTAGAGACAGGAAAACTCTGAGGTCCATGTCACTAGGTATTTTGGGATGTCAAACTGCCTCACAGACTACCTCTTAAGTTTTACTTTGGAGACATTGACTGAAGTTGCTGCTTTTACCCAGCTGTAAAACTTATGTTTCTTTTTTTTCCTTTGTAAAATGGATAGAAACTTTACTAGCTGCTATTTCAGAGGGATAAAGAGAAGGAACTCTCTGGATTACAGAGCAGTGTGCCTCTAGTCCATGGCTCAACCACTCTTTAAGAGCCCATGAATGCTGTGTGGTGGGGAGAAGTGTATGTTCTTACTATGACTGTGATATTTTTTAAATTAGATGGATGACCTTCCTGCATCCCTCAGAAGGATGAGATTTGCAGTCTATGGAACAATTTGTAAAGGAAATGGCGAATTCTTATCCTCCTACTTTGAAGGTAACTTTGGCTGTTGAAAGCTTGGTTAGGGAGATGGAATCCAGGGACTAATATATGTTAGGCAAGCATTCTCCAGTGAGCAAGATTTTCAGCCTGGACAAATCTTTTTAAGACTATGAATTAAAAACTCAGGTGATAGTAGATGCTGGTGAGGGTGTGGAGAGAGAAGGAACACTTCTCCATTGTTGGTGGGACTGCAGGATGGTGAAACCACTTTGGAAATCAGTCTGGTGGATCCTCAGAAAATTGGACATAGCATTACCTGAGGATCGAGTTGTACCACTCCTAGGCATATACCCAGAAGATGCTCTAACATATAAAAGGACACATGCTCCACTATGTTCATAGCAGCCTTATTTATAATAGCCAGAAGCTGGAAAGAACCCAGATGTCCTTCAACTGAGGAATGGATACAAAATATGTGGTACATTTACACAATGGAGTATTACTCAGCTATTAAAAACAATGCATTAGAGAATTTCCTAGGTAAATGGATGGAACTAGAAAATATCATCCTGAGTGAGGTAAACCAATCACAAAAGAACACACATGGTATTCACTCACTGATTACTAGATATTAGCCCAGAAGCTTGAAATACCCAAGATTCAACTCACAGGCCACATGAAGCTCATGAAGAAGGAAGACCAAGTGGGGGTGATTCGGTCCTTCTTAGAAGGAGCAACAAAATACTCAAGGGAGCAAATATGCAGACGAAGAGAGGAACAGAAACTGAAGAAGGGGCCGTCTGAAAACCATTCCACCTGAGTATCCATCCTATGTGCAGTTACCAAAGGTAGATGCTGATGTGGAAGTCAGGAAGCGGATCCTGATAAGAGACAGATATAGATGTCTCCTCAGAAGTATGCAAGAGTCTGACATATTTGGAAGCAGATGCTCACAGCTAGCCATTGAACTGATCATGGGGTTCTCAATGGAGGAGTCAGAGTGAAGACTGTAGGAGCTGAAAGGGTTTGTGGCCCCATGAGGAGAGCAACAATACCAACCAACCAGAGCTCCCAGGGTCTAAACCACCAGCCTGGGAGCACTTAGGGAGGGATCCATGGCTTCAGCTGTATATGTAAGAGTGGAGGGCCCTGCTGGGCATAGGTGGGAGAAGAGATCTTTGGTCTTATGAAGGCTGGATGCCCCAGGGGGTAGGAATTTGAGGGTGGGGGGTTGGAGTGGGGTGGGTAGGTTGGGGTACATCGACAGAGAAGCAGGAGGAGGGGTGAGGGGATGGGGGTTCCTGGGAGGGTGGGGGATGGGGTAAGGGGATAGCATATGAAATGTAAATAAAACATCCAAAAAAAAAAAAAGACTATGAATTCTGCTTGTACACCAACACTCCCATCTCCCTAGGTTTTGGGTCTATAACTGTTCTGAGTCCCTTAAGACACCCTGTCTTTTTGATACCTTCAGAATCTCATCAAGACCCTGGAATGCCTTCCTACTTGATGCTTTCTGGCTCCACTTTTGACCTGCACAGGAAATTAGTGCTAGAAGTCGTACCTGTGAAGCTTGCTCACAGATTTGCCCACATAGTTTCCTCTGCCTGGAGTTCCTCACTGCCTCGTGTGGAAGAGTGATAGCCAGTGGCTACCAACAGGGCCTCTGTCACTTATATCTTCCCCCTGCTTTGAAGCATTGTGCAAGAAGTGTGGAGTGTTGCTGATGTATGGAAATGTATAACCTCCAAGAAACTTCTCCAGAAAGAGTAGCTGGCTCTCCCTGCTTCCTGTGTGCTGTGTAATAAAAATGCGCCCCTCAGTCAGGGCCGTGGAAATTGTTTGGCCATGAGTAATATGGTACTTGGGTAGAATGGAGGAGCAGTGCTTTCATCTGAGCAATTCATTTTCCCTGAAACCTAAAAATAGTGTGACACGTGGGAAGCTTGTGAGTGCTTCAGAGAGGCCACTTCTCAATGCTATTATACTTACGTAAGCCCGCTTCTTCTGAACAGTGGCTTCGGCTGAAAGCAGCTCTGTGCACTTGTGCATGCTTCTAAGGCAGGAGGCTTACCTTTGAATTATCTGTGTTTCAGGGTTATGCCAGAAGCCTCTTTGTCCCAGGGTGGGTTCACCACATGGGACATTTTTGAAGTATACTTTTAATTAAAATATTGTTACATCACTTCCCGTTTTCTTTCCTCCCTCCAGCCCCTCCCATATACCCTCCCATCAAGCCCTGAACTCTCAGATATATAGCCTTTTTTATTATTGTTCCCCACATCACTGCACAAACATATGGATACAACTGTACAACCTCCTGTCTGCTTTTGTTATTTTTTTTTTGTTTTTGTTTAGGTGGTTTCCTAGCTGACTTCTTTGCATTGGGCAAACCATTAGGGAGCTCATTTCTGAGAGAGGCTAATTCACCTCCTTTTGGTAGTCATTAATTGCCTATAGTTCTTTGTCTAAGGGTGGTACCATTTGATGTTTTCCTGATTCCTTGCTACTTAGCATGTCTACTGATATTGTCTTTGTTCAGGTCCTTTTTATGCAGTGGTTTCTAGAAGACTTAGTTTCACAGCAGATTTCCTGGTAGCCTGGGCTTTACAATCCTTTCACTCTAACCTCTGCAGTGTTCCCTGAGCCATGGAAGCAAGAGCTGTGCTGCAGATGTATCCACTAGGACTAGACACTCCAGGATCCCTTGATCGCTCCACAATAGCCAGTCATGGTTTTCTGTGATGGTATCCATTTGCTGTAAAGAGAAGCTTCTCTATTGCATAGGAGGTGTAGATTTACTTATCAGTGGCTATAAGGATAACATTTAGCATTTAGTTAGAAATTATGCTCATCTACCAAAGGATTACAGTAGATTCTTTTCTAAGATCCATTACCTTCCTAAGCCCTCGAAGTTGGTTACATTTGTAGTACCAGGTATGATTTCCATCTTGTTAAGTGGTCTTCAATTCCTATTAGACGCTCATGATGACTGCTAATGTGTCAGTATCATTTTTTCGGATGCTCAGCCTTGCTGGTCATTGTGGTTCATAGCTGTCCCATCTGGGTAAGACTAATATTTATTTCCTCTTTTGGAAGTTTGCATGACACTTTATGGTAGTACAGAAGCTAGACCACAGGAAAGAGGGATTAAGATTAGATCCAACCTGAATCATTCAAGCCTTATGTCCTAAATGTGAGCTGTCTTGAGCAATAGGGACTCCATTTTAACCACTGCGAGGCAACTAATAGCAGGGGCAATAGCCTATGCTGTTTTGACAGTCTGAAATTCACTTGGACTCCTCTGAGCAAGCACTCAAAGGAGATTTTTCATACGCGGTACTATGGTTTTTTTTTTTTTTTTTTTTTTTGGTTAGTGTGTGGTTCTTGTGTGGGGCATTGTCAGCTCAAGTAGCATAACTTCCTTTAAGTTGTGAGTGTGTGCCTGTGCGTGTGCATGCATACATGAACATTGCATCTAAGTTTAGATAACTGTAAAATAATGATTGCTTGAAGCACTGGTCTTATTTGTCCCTCTTCCTTTCTTTCTTTTTGCATTGAAATCTCTCCCTCCTCCCCAAATATATAATATATATATTTCACTTCCCCACCCTTTATATGACCTGTGTCCTGTTATTTCACTCAAGCCTCTTTGTTACAGTCTCATTATATTCTCCTGGTTTCTGTTTTTACTCCATGTTATACACTCTCACCTGAAGACTCGGAGCTGGGAACAGAAGATGAGCGAGAAATATGAAATGTCTTCCTGGGTCTGGGTTACTTCATCCACTGTGATCTTTCCTAGACCCATCTCTTTCCCAGTAAATTTTATGATTTCACTTTTTTTCTGCTGAAGGGTATTCCATAGTATGCATGGACCATACTTCACTATCCATTCATCGGCTAAAGGATATTTAGATTGTTTCCATTGCCTAACTGTTGCTCATGGAGCAGTAACGAACATGTCTGACCAAGTATCTGTGGAGTAGGAGGTGGAATTCTTTGGGCATATGCCAAGGAGTGGTATAGTTGGATGATAAGGTAGATTTTTTTGTTTTTGAATTTTGAGCATTCTCCATAATGAATTCCAGAATGAGTGTGCCAGTTTTCATTCTTCCCCCACATTGAATGAGTGTTCCTCTTACAATGCACTTCACAGTGTTTTCTACTGCTGTCACATAAAGTAACTCACTAACATTTCAAGAATTAAAAACTACCTGACTTATCCTGTGTGGCACACTGACATGGCTTTATCATCTCTACTGTGAGGATTAAGAGACAATGGACCGGAAAGATGAAATGGCTTTCTAAAGCTTCCATATGGATGTTGGTGTGAGCTTTCCGGTCCTTACCTGACCACACCCTCCTCTTCCTCTGTTGCTTTATGCAGAATAGAAGTTGTATAGAAAGAGGAACACATTCCCTTACTATTACTGTGACTATGAGTTTCACTAACTTATATTTGGGCTGTTTCTATTGTTTCAAAGTGTCCATTCATGGTTTCATCTCCGTGCTTAGCTGCTGGTTACATTCAGGCTTTTCATGTACTTTGACAACCTGTGTTCCCTTTGAAAATTTTCATTGTGAACTCCATTTTACTTTTATAGGGTGAGAGGTTTCAAGTTAATGGCCTTTAAAAATTCCTCCTGAAAGAGATGCTGCTGAGGTCAGTCAATTTACAAGTGAAGCAAGTGGCCTTGAGCTCTTGCCAGAAGGAGGAGCCTGTTCCTCCCATGCTGTCTTTAATAACTAAAACACTTTGTAGATCATACCAGGAAGCACAGCAGGCTTTGGTCCTGTGGGCATGAAAGGCAGTTTATTCTGGGCCTGTTGCCCAAAGAGAGGCAGCTATGAGAGGATGTGCCTTGTTCTACAGTGACTTGATAAGCCAGGTTGGTACCCAGGTGGGGGGAAGGGGCTTGCTTCTTAGAGTAGAAGGGGAGGATGGGGGAGGGACTTATGAGGTAGGCACTGGGGAGAGAGCAGGGCTGTGATCAGGATGTAAAGTGAATGAATGAATAAATAAATAAATAAATAGGAAAGAAGAACAAGGGAAGGGCAAAAGAAAATGAAAAGAAAGAAGTCTTAACAAACATACTAAAAATGGAAGCAAACACAGACCAATAGGGAAAGTGAGAGAAGAGGAGGTACTGTAAGTAAATAAACAAATGAATTTTCAGGCTTCTCCCAAACAGTAATATTTACTTTAAAGAAAAGATGTCTAAAGAGAAGAGAAAAGGCAAGGATCATGAGAGTGGATGAGAAATAAGATGCATGTACCATATGTAATCCCTAAGAGACTTAGCATTAAATAAAGCATAGGTAGGCTGAATGTAAGATGGTGGTCACATGTATTGCTCATGCCTATAATCCCAGGAGGCAGGAGGATTGTCATAATATGCATGCCATCCTGGGCTACTATTGAGTTCTAGGCCAGCTTGCACGACAGAGGAGACTTTGGCTGCCCAAATAAATAAACAACTCCAAACAGAAAGGAAAAAAAGAAGAAAAAAAGTCAGGTGTGTGTGTATACACAGAGTGAAAGTGTTATCTCTCAAAATCTATGCAGACGGTGGTTTTATCAGAGTAAGCCATTAAGACTAAGGAGCAAGATGTTGCATGGCAACGAGAAGTCTATCAAGGAGACTGAGGAATAATGTGAGCATTGACTAGAAACCGTAGTTTATGTAGCTAAAGCCCTTACAGATGACAGGAAAACTAGTTAGATCTAGTCTACACTTGGAGATGTCAGTACACAGAAATCCACATGATGTTTCTGAAAGAAAGGAAATTGAAAAGTTGCAGAATTCATCAGTCACTGCTAGACATTGGAAAGAGGGGGAGGCAGGCTGGCTGGTGTACCTGGGAAGGAGGCCAGTGGCCACACAATAGTTCTGTATCCTGACTGCAGATCTTTATAAATGAGATCGTGCAGAACTACATACACATGCCTGCCAAGTTGGTGTTATCTCACAGACTGGATCAACCTCAGTGTCCTTGTTTTGGAATTGTACTTTAGTAACTCAGAAAAATGTGTCTTGGGTACATTGAACCTCTCTCCATGCCTCTGCCCCACCACCCCCCTCAGTCCTTTGGTCCCGTCTTCCCTCCTTTGTTCATTCTTTTTCTTTTTTTTTTTTTGCAAGCCTTGTATTTATTTCATAATGTCCTTAAACAAACGAATTCTTGCACTCTGAAGCTCAGCAAGATAATAGACTCCCACTTGTGCTTGGCAGTGCGTTCCCATCGTCACACAAATGCATCCTTCCTTCTGGGTAAGTTTGGGATGAGATTGTTATGACAACAATCTGCAAAGTACCCATCTTAGAAATGAAGCCCTTTTGCCTCTTGTGAGGACAGAAGCAAAGGTATTGATGTGGGATGCAGGCCCGGGGGTCTCCCAGCCTTCAAAGTCTGCAGAAAGGCATTCTGACAGTAAGAGGCATAGCAATTATGCCCAATTGTTCTGAGATTTTACTCAAGTTATATGAAGCTAAAAATAGGGCCATTTGTGTTCTGGTACAGGTGTAACAGCTGGGAAGCCCAGCAACAGAGATGAAAGGCTTTTATTGGTGGATAGGGCTGAGGCTGAACATTCTTGTTTGGATCCATTTTCTTCTGTCACCCGTACATAGAACATTAACTATTTGTATCAGTTATATCTTCAGAACAATCTTTGAAAGAAAAGAATTCACATGATTACTTTTCTAGGGTATTGGAAATGCCCATTTTCTTTGTGGAACTGTCAATAATGATCATAATCATAAGAAAATAAGTTGGAGGGAAATATTTATGGAGAAGCATAGGGTGTTTTTCATTCTTCAGATGCTCTGCTCACTCAGTGTGTGTGTGTGTGTGTGTGTGTGTGTGTGTGTGTGTGTGTGTAGTGCTCATGCATTCTCCTAGGTAAGCATGTGCATTTACAGTGCATTTGCTTTGTGTGTGGGTATGTGCATGTGTGAGTATTTTACATGTGTGTTTGATGTGTGTTGCAGTGTGCACAGGTACATATACCTTCCTATGGCTCCAGCTGGAGAGTGGAAACATGAGTCTCAGTGTGCTTGTCTCAAATTGTTCTGCTTTTCTGTTTTGACGTGCTGTAGTTTCTGTGAGGACACATCTTTGCCAGTGCTCTTTATCACCTCGAGTATTTACATGCTATACCTGGAAGCCATGACCCTCCTGCCTCATTTTTGTGTGCGTTGGGATGACAGATGTGCTGCATCATGCCAGGCTACATTTGGGTTTTACACCACTACTGCAGTCCAGTAATTCCCACCTCACTGTGTTTGTACTTGAGGAAACTGAGGCTTCTAAAAGACCTTGAACTCCAGCCACCCACACCCTGGCAGTTTACAGATGTTGAATGACATGCAGTGGCTGCTCTATGCATGATAAGCAGGCCTGGCTTCTGGCCAGATTTGGGGAATACATTTTGCTGTGAAAGCATTTCAGGCAGTTGCCAGCTGATTTTTGTTCTAAATTTGGCAACTCTTACTCAGATATGTTTACTCAGTGTAGAAGTTCATGGAGATGGAGGAAATTGACTTGG
Organism: Grammomys surdaster; assembly: GCF_004785775.1. Taxonomy (NCBI): domain Eukaryota; kingdom Metazoa; phylum Chordata; class Mammalia; order Rodentia; family Muridae; genus Grammomys; species Grammomys surdaster. The sequence continues at coordinate 1,464,880 of NW_021620189.1, read as the reverse complement.
GATTTTACAACTCCCTGACCATCTGATATCGGGTGGCTTAAACTGCAGTACAGCAAACCTTTTTATTATACACATTCCGTTGCTATGGAGACAGTCACTGTTCTCATCATCAGCTCCATATTTGGAGGGTCTTAATGCCACTTGCTTATTGAATGCACACTTTCCCCTCAGAGACCCAGGTACCCTGGAGTGCACTTTTAAAAAGGCTCTTCTACCTTTTCTGCCACAGTGGGTAGCAAGGGACATAAATTACAGTGTGCTTTCAGGGCTTGCTGTGTGCTCCAGCCTTCTGGACTGCATAGATGGCACCTTCTTTTAAGAAGCATTTGGTTATACTGATAGGCACTTCGTGACCAAGTTAATCCTTCATTTTCAACTCTTCCTATGTTCTATATTTAACCTAAGGGTTGATTGAAGCTGTGATACTTGAATCCTCTTTGCTGAAAATACGATGTAACTTCTTTTTACTTTGCTGTTCCCTTCCTTACATTGTTTTATTGTTTTAAAACCAGGCGTTGTCTTTGCTTTCCATCCCAAAGTGAACTTTTAACAAAATAGCAAACAATGAACAACATAAAGTCTGTATTGTGTGCTCCCCACTTTTTCTGGCAGCACTCAGGACTGTCTTTCTGTCCACATAGGTGTATTTGTGTGTGTGTTGTGTGTTTCATGAAAATAGAGGCCCAAGTTCTCTGTGGTGCTGTGGAAAGATGTGCATAAATTTCAGACATGGGAATTCATTAGCTCTAAGGAACAGATTAATCAACTGATTTTCTACAGTCCCTCTCACCAAAGACTGTGTTCCAGACAGGCACCCCATGGCCCCATGTACTGTTAAATTTTAGTCACGAATGTTTCACTTTAGTTGAGGGTGGTGGATTTAGAGTGTTTGAGATGAAAATGATAATTTTCCATTCAGAGGCCAATTGATGTGAGTACTGGAGCTCTCACAGCGTGAGAGCCATGCAACACCTAGCTGTGCCAAGCAGAGCACACATGTTTTCATTACACATCTGTACATCAATTCAAGACTGAAAATATTAGTTGCCTGGCTTAAGAAAACTTGAAAATTCATTCTTCCAAACTACTTTATGTGCCTTGAGGGTTCAGTGTGCTTGTTCATGTGAAGCATGTTGGAAAACATATCCTTAGGCACATGCTCTTTCTGATCTTCAGGTCCCTATGATTATTTTCCAAGAGCTCATTCACGCTTAAACAAACTGGGCAGCTAACTCATCATCCCTAGAGTTTAGTCTACACATCTCTATCACTAAAGACTAGTTATTAAAGTGTTAAAATTTCATTGTCAAATTGTCTTAGAGTTTCTAATAACAGTTGAGATTCAGGTCCACGGATAATATGTCATGGATGGCCAGTTTTCTTTGCTACCTCTTGAATGTGGTTGAGATGACGCCGGACCCTGTTTAGATGCTGATAACCCAAACACTTGATCAAACAAAGCACTAAGTAAGATATACATATCCACTTCATCTACAACAAACGACACATTCCAAATTCCTTATGCCAGTCAGAATGGCACAAGCAAGGTCAAGGGTGTAGGTGTCAAAAGACTTTTCTAGGACATAAGGAGACAAAGAGAGAATATATTGATATGCCTAGAGGGCATTGGGTGGGCCCAGAGCTTGGTCATAGAGCTAAGAGAGCAGTGGAAAGCCTTCACGGTAATGGAAGAGGAGGTTACACAATCTTGAGCCATTCCTGTGGATGCTGATTCTATATAGGTAGGTGGGTATCTTATCTTATTAACCATTGTATTTATGATGTGAGTTGCTTCTGTTTCACTGGTTATTAGGAGTTAGGTTTTTGTGTCTATTTAAAGACGTTGTCAGTCATGAAGGATAAATCTACTAGTACCCGTAGCCTGGTTTCTAAAGTGCAAGGATAATGTTTGTACTTTTGAACGTTTGTCACTACATACACTTCTAATGCAAATTAAGGTAAAAGGGATGGAGGTAACCACTGAACCCACAGTGAAAACCTGAAGAGTACCTCAAAGGCCATGAGTGAACTACGTGTGGTACCTGTGCTTCCTGAATTCAGGGCCGAGTGCTCTGGGCATCTTCATTTGAAATAGCAATAGCTGGAACTTAGATCAACAGGGGCATCACAACTCAGGCAAGAATCTTTCTAAATGTATTATACTTTAATCTTTTCAGAGGAAAATTAACCACACTTAATTTTGTATTCAAATATTTAATACAAAATTTTAACTTTGAGTCTAGAAAGGGGGCTCAGAGGATGAAGACACCTGCTGTGTCGTCTGGAACCCAAAGTTTGATTCTTGGGACCCACACAGTAGAAGGAAAGAGCCAACTCTTGCAAGCTCCCTTACATCCATATGCACCTTATGGTGAGAGTGCAGGCATACAGACACACAATAAACAAACAAACAAATCCTAAATTTTGTGCCAAACAAGTCTTGCCTCCCAGGCTTGTGAAGGGGTCAGGCTTTTGTAAGCCTTACTTCGTTTTAATTGACAAATTTCATTATTCAGAAACTTAGAAAGGGTGAACTGAGGGTTGTTTCCTCCACTCAAGTCCCTTTGGAGCTCTGGGTGAAGTAGTTTGAGAGAGATGCAGCACTAGCTTCCACATTTCCCAGGAGCAGAAAGTGAGGTTCAAACAGATGCGTCACCACCATATCAATCAGTTTCTTTTCCTTACCCAAAAAATCTGGGAGAAGAGCCTAGGGCAGCAAGGGTTTCTTTTGATACAGTCTCAGTTCTTTTGTAGTCATCCAGCTACTTACCTTGAGCCTGAGGTGAAGTCAGAGCATCAGGAGAGTAGTAGTGTGTGGTAGAGAAGTCTGCTTAATGCACCAAGGCCAGGAAGTAGAGGAGGGAAAAGGAAGAGGCCAGGTATAGACTAGACATGGGCACACCAGTTGGTCCTTCCAACCCGGACCACCTCCTTGTTAATAATACCATCAAATTATAAATCCATTAGTGGATTGATCTATTCACCAGATCACAGCTCCCATGATCCAAGTAGCCTTTTACAATTAGATCTTTCAGCTGATGCCTGGCTTCATGAACAGGCTGGAAGTTCTTCCTTCTTAGTGATGAAGCAGTCAGAGGTAGGGGATCACCTGTTTGTTCCCTGTACCCACAAAATCTGCAGCATTATTTCTATTTCTGACACAGAATTCTATTATTTTTACTCCCAAGGTGCAGGCTTAAATGACTTGTAGCATAGCTATATAATAGATTATACATATAATAGGAGATCTTTAAATTATTTTCAAAATTCAATTTTACATGAAACAAAGCACACAGAACAAAAATCCAATAATCCTTAATGTTAAATACATACCAAAAGTATGAAGCAACTCACTAGAGTATTCAATTCACAATAAGTTATATCAAGACTGTAAGATTTGTTGGCTTTCCATAGTAAATTGCAGTTAGTTTTTAATGTAAAAAAAGGATACAATAATTTGAATGTACTTTTCAAAGTTAAATTATAATCATGGCTATTTTAGAGTGCTTTGATTTGCTATACAGGTAGTGATTTTGACATAATCAAATCCTGCACATTAGTGGTGCAATTTTTACAGGCAGCGGGAGTAGAGCTGGCCTGAGCTTCATATTGATTAAAGTTCCTAGCATTGCTGGAATTTAACCAGACTTAATAACATTACAGTCCGTAATCTAATTAAACATCTTTCTACCACGCTTTTTATCATTTCCAAGAGCTGTTAGAGGAACCTATCTAAACATTGAAGCAATTTATTGCTTCTCAGCTTCCTGCTTTTAACAAAGGCTAATATCCAATGGAATGGTAACTCTTAGTTGTCAACTTGACACATTTAGAATTAACTAAAACCCAAGGTGCTGGGTACAACTGTGAGGGATTTTTCTTGATGGAATCATTTGAGATAGGAAGCTTCACCTCATAGCTGGAACTTTTGAGTTGAAAAATATCCATCTTTAATCTGGGCCACACTTTCTGGTATTAGCCTATGTAGAGGACATGGTAGGAGGAAGCTCTTTCTCTTTGAATGTTTGTCCTCACTCTCACTGTTAAGTTCATTTCCTCATTGGTATTCAAGCCTACGTTTTTGGGATTCTGTCATATACTAATGACCAGTGGATACATCAAGCTTCATGGACTGTATAACTTCTGGATTGTGGAACTTTTCATTGGTAAACAGTCATTGTTGGAATAGTTGGACCATGACCTGGAAGCAAACCATTCTAACAAATTCCAAGTCTAATAAAAATATATATAGCCTTGACTAATACAACCAGTATAATAATGTGTCAGATACTTTGAATGGCAGACTTATTCATTTCTTTTACTATGGCAACATACTTGAGGGAGGACATATTTATACAGGGAAGATATTTATTCTGGTTTATGTTTCTTGCTCAACTTCTAAGGCTCAGAATATGTTGATGGTCCTACTTGGTGCTGGTAGAATCCTGACTTAGCACAGAGTCATCTGGTGAAATACAGGAATCACCTATTTTGTCTAGTGTTTCTCCCTCTGCTGGGAAAGCCTCCAGGATTTACTCATGGAGCTCATATCTTGATGACACCCAAGTAACCCCAAAACACTGTAGCTTTTAGGTCTTTAGTGTTTCTCTACTTTTGAGTATCTGAAAATAGGGATTAAATTTTAGCTCAGATAGCTTGAGGGGACACACCAAAATACTTTCCCAACTACAGCTCATGTATAGTTTTATTTAGTGTCAGCCCAGTAGTGACAATGGCTTAGGGAACACCAAAGCTTCAGATCTTGGCTTCCAAACTTAAAAGAAGTATTTAAGTAGGCTCATGCACAAGTCTCTACCCATGGGTGTTGTTCCTTCAGTAGAAAACCACCAGCTAGCATGGTAGTTCAAGAAGATTTTCACTGATTTGAATGTGCTGGAATTTTCCCCACTGTACACTCTGAGTTCCATGAGTAAATAATCATATATGGAGGATGATACAGAAATAGGTGTGAAAGGAACTATTTCCACTCACTTCTGGAAGATGGGAATTCTCTGAAAAAATATTTTCTTTTTCTAACATCCAGGCTAACAAAACCATTATATAAATGTTGGCCAAATTAGGTGGCCTGAAGAGTTTACTAGCTATTAATGTACCTTTTTTAGTAAAGGTTTTATATGGAGGCATTAGCTGGCCTAGAAGTGACTACCTAGCTGAAGTTGGCCTAAAACTTGTATTAGTCCTCCTAACTAGGCCTCCCAAATGCTGTCAGTGCAGCTGTGAGCCACCACATCTGTCTGTCTGTCTGTCTGTCTGCTCGGTGTCTGTCTGTCTGTCTGTCTGTCTGTCTGTCTGTCTGTCTCTCTCCCC
>NW_021620189.1:1450508-1459452 GCF_004785775.1 Grammomys surdaster | reverse complement strand
TCTCTCCTCCTTTTCTCTTTTAGCTTTGTGACTGAAGCATGGTAACATGCACTTTCTTATTTTTTTTCAGGTACAGAAATATATATGTTTGTAAAATATTGTTTCAGCACCATATCTCCATCCACAGTGACTTCTGTCTAACAGAAGGTCAGCATAGATCTAGATTCACAGTGTAGTGCTGGATCAGCCAGAAACAGCCTTGCAAACACTCACTGCTTACTGAAATTGACTGATCAAACCGGAACTTTTTTTTTCCTCAAGGAAATTATCGTACAGGTGGATAGTTTTTCGTAACAGACACACCTGAGGTAATGAACACATTTTAAAATCATCATTTTAAATTAAACGCAAGGATGGGAGTCAGTGACTCTCCTGGCTTATATGGTGATGGGAGAACTGACTTCAGTAGAATAGTCCCAAACCTGAATATAAATGTGCTTTCTGTGCTGGTGCTTACTATAAAAGCCCTAAACTTTGACACCCATCTCAACATAGGATTGGATCTTCCGTTTGAGTCTCAACTCAAATAATCCACTATGTCGCTCTACTTGAAATCTGTTCCTGAGATAGGAGATTTCCCCTGCTAAGTCTTTTAAAATGAAAACTAAAAAGGAGGGCTCAGAAAACAAGACATAGAGGTATTGGCATCAGGCAGAATGTGGGGAGACCATCAAAATTTGGGAACTAGGAGGGGAATTTACTAGGGAGAAGAAAGGCTAGTAGCTTCTTAGGCAAGGAGCCTTACTTAATGCCAGAATTGACTTGCATCCAGTGAGCAGAGGGACAGGGGGACAGAGGAAGTATAGAGATGGGTGAGCACAATGATACTCCTTTGAAAGAGAGACCTCAAACCCCAGGTCTGAAGCTTTGGAAAAGGTATCAATAGAGTGTGTGCCGGGGCTATTCTGGAAATAGATCCTGAAGGATGGGGATGAGTGATTGTAAGGAACGAGTAGCAGGTCACCCCAGATCTGATTACTGAGCACGGATTTGGCATGGCTCAAGCCCTCCAGCTCTCCATTGGGATTTTGAAGCTTTTTGCTGTATGTCAAGTTATAAACAGATTACAAGGCTTTCCTGAAGGATTTCTGTGAGCTGTTACTGATTGCTGGGAAGGTTTCTTCTGCCAGTGTGGGGCCTCAGTAAAGGCAGCATGACTTTGAGAAGGACCTGGGGCTGGAACAAATCCTGGGCCCCACACAGAGTATGATTCCAAACCTATGAAATGAGAATATGAAACAAGAGGTGAATAGAATTAATTTTTATGGTGTAAAGGTTGTTCCCAAGAAATAAAATCATTTCAAATGTATTCTGATTTTTATTGCATGAAGCATCACTTGGGAAACACCCGTGTCCATTATGTGGAGCAATGAAAAATATTCCTTGAGCTCCTTTTGTTTGGTTGGTTTTTTTGTGGTCTGTTAGAGGAGGTATTGCTGGGGAGAAACATGTCTATATGTTTAGGTGCAGTTCTAAGGTGGGCCAGGTGGTGTATGGGTGTGATCTTAGTACTTGGGAGGCTGAGGAAAGAGGATCATCTCAAGGTTGAGGCCACTAGGCATACACAATGATACCCTTTCTTGGAAGCAAATAAACAACTTCCTTCAGTGTGAGCCAAGAATGTTGCTTTTAATCTAGAATTAGAGGTCCCTGCTTTCTGCCGAGTATACAAAATAGTATACAAAGTAGCCTCATCCCCACGGGATTCTGAGCCACTCAGTCATTCTCTAAATTGCTGAGTAAAGATTCTTTTTGTTCTGAAGGTCTTTTCATTGTTAAATGTAAGATGCTTAATAATTAAACAGTTTATGTGTTGAATAATACTTTGAGAAGGTGGAGTGTTGCCTCCAATTGCTGGTGTTAATCAAATTACTATCCCTTAGGCATAATAAAAAAGGGATAGAATGTAACTGTCCACTATTATTTGTTATAAGCGTAGATTTAAAAATTATCATTATGACAATAGCACTGGGTTCTGGATCAGTAGTTCTCAAAGAATTTGATCTCCTCTGAATGGACTTTTTCATCTGGCAGGAAAAATGATGCATTCAGGTGGTTGTCCAGCCAGAGTGCAGCTGTTTGCAGTTGGGGTGCTAGAGGAAGACTACATGAGTCAGGCTAGGGTCTGTCTAAGGAATGCTGGACAGGAGCACCTGTCCTTTTTCTGCTAAATATGCAGAGATCCAGGGCTAGGTAGGTACTTTACACATTCTGATCATGCACTGGCCTGGGGTGGACTGCTCTCTAGGATTACTCATAGATCACCAGGCTGCAGCTGAGTGGTTGGAAACATGCAAGGCAGATGTGGATAAAGATCCAGAAGAGACTGAAGCTTAGACTTCAGCCAGTGGCCCTTCATGTCCTTTGGTTGTCTCTGAAAAGTACAGAAGTCTGTTCTGCATTGCACAGAAAAATCAGGGGGAGTGGAGCCTATGAGGAGCAGAAAATTTATAGACTCTTGATTGAAGAGGCTTCAAAGTTCAACACTGAGAGTCTAGCACCAAGCAAAAGCCTTCACTCTTCCTTATGCCATAGCTATAGTAGGCAGCAGGTGGGGATAGAATGCCAGACATTATAATACAGGCATTTATATACAGGTGTTACTGTATTATGGGAGCAGAGGCCTCTCGGCATAGTTACTTTGTATGGTGTCACAACGGCATTAAGTTTCAACTTTTGGGGCTTTGAGGGAAATACTGAAATTAAAACTAGAGTTTACCTCTGAATACCAAAGATGCCCACAGACTTCCTGTGGACTGTTAACTCTGTTTGTCCCATCTCAAAAGAGGTAGACCCATCTCTGTGCAAAATGTACTGGTGGAAGAGATTGGCTTCACTGAGTGCAAAGCCAATACTGGTCCCCCATTCCTGGGGGTAATTCCGGCTCCCTTCTATATTTTCTGAACAGCTGTACAGCTATTTTTCCAGAAATGAAGGCTATGCCCACTCCTCAGAGCTTCAAATGGAGACTATCCAGTCTCCTCTCCTAGGTTTTTTTTTTGGCTTTTGTTTATGTTGTGTGTTTTTCTCTGGAGGAAATCTGAACTCTCCACTGTGATCTGGCTGCTCTGTGAGATTTCTTCCTTCCTGGGTGTACTTAGTACACTTGTGTCCTTCTTCTCACCTTGCTTATCATGTTTTCCAGCACCACTCAGAGGGCCCATCCTCACCTGGTTCCAGTCTGTGTTTGACTTATATTTTTAAGGAGTCTTTCTCTGCCCAAAGCATCAAAAATAGCATTCTTCTGCACCATTACTTTCCATTCTCTCCATCTACTTCATGTTTTTTAAAGCAACTGACTTCTATATATAGCCTTTGCTTTCCATTTGTTTGACATCCTGGAAGGGGTCTTGATGGTGCCCAGCCTATCTGAGCATCTTCTGCAGTGGTGCCTGCCAAATAGGGCATCTTAGAAAGCCACCAGTTAAATGAAGCATTGGGAGCCGTCTACATTGTGCACCATCATTTTACTTCTTATTCCACCCCTTCCCTGTTTGAGTAAGCTTTGCTCAGATGTTTATCTGCTTCCTTGTCTGTAGTTTTGTGTTCTTTTCCTTCATTTGCTGGCCTTATGTAGAACTGCCTAAATGGCTTATCAGTTGCTTCTGATTCACTGGCTTCTGTGTTATCAACAACCATTCTATCTAATGCAATGACTCTTTGTACCTCTGATCCTCCATTTTCCAGAGCACCTTGACTTATTTCCTTCACTTACCCCAGACTGGTTCCTAGTGTTTTATACTACACTGGCTCCTCTCTTCCAAGTAGAGTTCTGTCTACAAACAACTTTTCCTGGATTCATGCTCTGTTACAGAATTGTACGGTGTCTCAGTGGTGACTCCTTGTCAATAAAGATTCTGATATTCACTCTGCAGGAAGCAGAAGACTGTTCTGATCTGGGAGCTAAGGAATCATGGGCACTTAGGATGACAGTCGCTGCTCCTCAAGGACTCATAGCCCAACAAGATTACAGGAAGAGGGGATTACGACTGAAGATGTTCTGAGATGGTTGTGATCAGAATTGTAGGTCCCAGTTACTCCTGGCATTTGGGCCACTCAACAAGTCCATAATGAGGTGATAGACACAGAATCTCCAGAGGGACTTTGAAACAAATCCTGATGAGGTTTGGAGACTCTATCCCTCTGAACACAAGAATTGCATTTGGATAGGACTGAACATGTAGTTCCGTAGGAGAGCTCTTGCTAGCACATGTGAGGTTTGAGATTTAATTATAACACTGACAGCTTGGTGGGTTGGGGATGTTGGTAGCTGATGAAAGACATCTAAGAAATTTTGTAGACATGTAGCCTACTAGGACCCAGGTGACAATCTATGACATTTAGTAGTTTTTTATTTATGCATGGTTGGGAAGAGATTTGGGATGTTCATAGGCAACTCACCTGAAAGCAGTTGGGTTGGATTCCATAGAATGTGATAAAAGTTGAAGGCTTTATAGTATAGTCAGTGTAGAACCTCCCTGTAAAGAGAATCAGTGAGGGACGGTAAATGTGATAGGTGCTTTCTATGTACATATGTAGATGGATATAGATCACTGCACAATTCATTCAAACTACCATATACTTACTTTCTATTAACAGAACACAACGTTTATCACCAAAAGAAGAGTAATGTTCTAGCAACATGCTCTGTTTATCTTGATCTTATGGACATATGAAGTAAGCCTGAGGAAGAAGTAGCTTTTCTTGGTATTTCCATAAAAGTGATTATATATTTTCCCAACTTTAAATAATCTTCAAAAAGTTTCTAAGATAGATGAATTTCTTGTTCAATTTCCAAAAATACATGTTTTCTAAAGACTGAATGAGTTGATATTTGTAGACCTGTAAAGCAACATTAGAGAAGATTTTGCAGCTTCTGAATAGCTCATTTAGTTACCTAAAGTATTTTCTTTCAACAATCTTGTCAAATTCAAATGGCATTTACTTCCCTAGAACATGACAGTCTTCATCTGAAACCATTCATTTTGTTTCCATGGAAACATAGTGGGATTCTGTGACCACTGTAAGTCATATTAGCTGAATGTGGAATTTCTCACTCTTTACAACTTGAGTGTGATTTGGTTGATGCACCAAGCAAACTAAATTATCTGTCACTTTAATACAAGAATTCCTATTGGCATACCTATACTTGATAATTACACATGCCTTCAAAGCATATAGGAGGCAGTGCTTCTACATGCTGCAAAGCTGACCCCTTCCTGGGTTTGGCAGTGAGGCATCATAACTTGGAGCAGTGGAGCCACTAAACTAGAAACACATGATACAACTGACAATTCACATCCCCTGTCCAGCAGCCTATCAACACCTTTTTATTAATTTCTGAATGTAGCTCCTCTGTCTAATGTTATGATACCATAAGTATACATAATATTTTTATAATAGTGTAAGGTCATAAAATATGTTGAGTTCAGGAAACAACATTCATGAATTAGGGCAATTATTATTTCCTAACTTTAAATAAAAACATTATTTTTTTTCTGTTTCTTTGACCCATATAATTAATCTACTTTGTGTATATTACACAGTGAATATCGTGTATGTATAAGATCTTATACACAGTGATAATTATGTCTGATGGGGAAAGGAATGTTTTGCTCTCTTCAGCTGGCTGCTGTATTAGTTTCTTTTTTGTAGCTGTGATACACAAAAGCAACTTAAGGAAGAAATTACTTTAGGTGACAGGTTAAGATAATGTCTATCATGGTGGAAAAGTCAAGGTGGCAAGAGCTTGAAGAAGCTGGTCACATCGCATAGACAATCAGAAGAAAGAAGCATTTAATGCACATGATTGTCCTCAGTATGTTCTTCTTTACCTCTCCATTTGCTATTTCTCATTCATATTCCAGGAGACCTTTCTCCTGTGAGACTTTGAGATCATTCAGTTGTCCTATCTACAGTTAAATCAGTCTACTGACATCAATGAAAATACTCATGATAACCCTCCAGAGACATATCTAGAGTCTCATCTCCCAAGTGATCCTAGATCCTGTCAAATTGACACTTAAAACTATAACATTGCTTATAGTAAAGCTGCTTCTAAATGTTTCTTATCTAAACACACGTTTCCCCTACATATACTATATAATGTATTAAATTCATGAAAATAGATCACCCTACTTCTGGGAATGATTAGCTCACTTGTGGACTCGAGTGGGCGTGGGTTCTTGAATCTTGTTGGGTTGTTGTGATTCCCACGACTCCAAAGAGACTGGAGCTCAGGAATCTTGACTGGGTTCATTCTGCGCACTGCATTGGGCAGGCGCAATGGGCTCTGCCCAGTGTGGGGAGTTCTCACTCAGTTTGGGGCACAGGGCTCTTGGATTGGGGATCCCCGGACCAGGAGGTAGCCAGGGACTGACTGGTCTCAAGCCCTTGGGCTCCCAGTCGCAGCTGAGAGGCCACAAAAGGACCTAGACTGGAAGCTTGTGGGTGAGCAGAACAAGGAGGGGGAGAGAAGAAAGAGGCCCAGGACCACACAGGAGAGACTCAGTTACTGTATTCCCTTACCAGACTCCACAGCCTGGCTAGCTTGCTTGAAGATGTGTGTCCCCATGGCTGGAAAACAGAAAGATCTTCCACTGGAGATTAGACAACTGCTTGATAATTGTGAACTTCTCCATGGATCCTCATGGCGGGCCCCAAAAGCATGAGAAAGTCTCTGGTTCCAAAAGGGTTTATTTTCGTGGCAGATGGTAGATGGATCTGGATGTACCACCAGCTGGCACCCACCAAAAACCTCTCGATGGAACCATGAGTAACTCCAGCCTAGTTCACAAGACTAGGCAGGTCTCTCTCTGTCCCCGCCTTCTCTTTCTTTCTCTCTCCACATGTTTCTGGTCTTCTCTCTGACTCTTAGCTACCACTAGCTCCTGCCTAGCTCAAAAGACTAGCCCTCCTCCCTCTACCCCATGTGTTCTGCAGCTCAGGGCAAGATGGTGGTGACTCCCTAGCCTCCACCTTACCCATTCCCCAGCTCCACAGAGAGGGCTCCTTCACAGCGAACAGCTGACTTTCAGGCCACAGTGCCTGCTGCGATCCTTGTTCTAAGACTCTTTTCCTTGAGTGAGGGACTCCTTTTTGAGGCTGAAACAGTCCTCTCGCTCTCAAGAACGCTGACTTCAGTCTTTAACACACTACCTGTTAGGGCAGGTTTCTTTCTCTCTCTCTCCCCACGTGTTCTCCAACTCAAGAAGATGGCGGCTCTCTGCCCCTCCCCCAGGGATCAGCCTTTCGCACTCTGCCCACTAGCTTCTCAGGAGCACTGGCTCTAAATCTCTAGTCCCCACTGTTTCTTCCCTAGGGGGTCAGTCTTTGGAACACTGCCTGCTAGCATAGGCTTCTTCCCTCTTCCCCACATGAGATATGGGAACAACATCTTTCTGAACATGTGTCATTTAGATATGTTGAACAAACAAGATAACATTGTGAATTACACACCATGTTTTGAAGTTTGGGCAGAAAGGACATGACTACCTGCTTAGATCAGCTGAATGGCCAAATCAAGTCACAGGATCCTACAGGAACTATGTCTAATGGCCTGAAGGATATTCAGAAGAGTAAGTGGCTGCACCAGTAACATATATACAGGCAAGACTGATGGAAGAATTTAATATCTGCAAGCAGAGGGAACAAGTATGGAAAAAAAAGACTTAAAGTTACAAAGGAAGGCATCTTGAAAGAGGAGCCTGAACAGAGGAGCATGGGATAGAAGGCATAGAGAGGGAAGAGAAATAAACAGGGAAGTGGAGAGAAAAGGCATGGAAGACGAGAGTAATGAAAGAGGAAATAGGACTGGGATAGAGAAGGCATGAGAATAAAACTATGTGCTGCCATGTCCAGTTAAAAAGAAACTTCTTGACCTTGATATTTTCATTGTTAAATACCGTTTCAATAGTTCAGAGCATGCTGAGTTATGTGGTTAGAAACCTAGCAGGGTGCATTTGTGAAAGGATAGTGAAACTTCAGGTGAAATGGTATAGTCCTTAAAATTATTTTTTAAGAAGCAGTGCTTTTGTTTAAGAGAGAGGTAGATATATATATATATATATATATATATATATATATATATATGAAGAGGCAAGCATCTATACATTTCTATATTTCTATACAAGTTAGAAACAGAATTGCCCTATGAAATTTACATAACCTTAAAATTCTCAGAACTCCCAAATACTGTCACTGAAGAGAACAGTGTGGTTTTTTCTGGACTTATTTTATGAAGAATGTGCTTTAGAACGCATGTGGTAGGTGGGCATGGCCCTGTCTTGTTTTAAAGACTCTGGAATAAACCATGTCTGTATCATAGACACTCTGTCTTTCTACCTGTGTCTTAAATAGCATAATAGTTGATTTAATATTTCAGTAATTTTGATTGAATTCATACAATGAATGTTTACCACAGGTAAATGGATGATGATAGGGTTGGTTAAAAGATTGAAACTTTTGGTTATCAGATGAATGCGTTTTGTAGCTCGAATGAAAACAAGAAATAATAGTATGCTATAACAAATTTGATAACAGGGTGGAAAGCAAGCAATCATATCATACATGTGCAAAGGTAGCTATGTGTGATAATACATTAATTAGCTAGACTGATGTAATAATTATGCAGAGGACATGTGTGCCTTTAGTCTCCTCAGTGTTCACTTTCAGTAACAAAACTCATCCTTTCAGGAAAGAAACTACAAGCTTGTGGCTTTGGAACTATGATATTTTATAGTCTGGTTAAAGATTTTTAAAATATCTGCAAAAAATTTTGGCTTAGAGTAAATAGTGGAATAAAATTGTATGCTACTCCCTTCCATTATTATGTGTTATGACCTAATGATTTCCTTTCCTTTCCTTTCCTTTCCTTTCCTTTCCTTTCCTTTCCTTTCCTTTCCTTTCCTTTCCTTTCCTTTCCTTTCCTTTCCTTTCCTTTCCT
>NW_021620189.1:1427942-1450408 GCF_004785775.1 Grammomys surdaster | reverse complement strand
TTTCCTTTCCTTTCCTTTCCTTTCCTTTCCTTTCCTTTCCTTTCCTTTCCTTTCCTTTCCTTTCCTTTCCTTTTCCCTTCCTTCCTTCCTTCCTTCCTTCCTTTCTTCTTTCTTTCTTTCTTTCTTTCTTTCTTTCTTTCTTTCTTTCTATTTTTCTTTCATTCTGAGGGAGGAGAGATACCTTCTCTTAAAACACAATACTGATATTGATTTGTATAATGGAGTTGTTTTTATGTAGTTTATCTTTTCTCTCAAAAAAATGTTCTCATGTTGGGGCCTTGAGCATCAATTGACCTTATGGACATAGGAGTATTTCTTATATATCCTCTAATTCCACCACAGGAAGTAGAAACTATGGCAAGGGAGCATCCCAAATTTTAGGATGCTGATATAACCTGGTGTTCCTACTGCCCAGGGGCCAGCCAAAATTCACAAAACTGTTTGAAAGTAGTGCTTTAAAAAAGCCACAGTCTAATTAACAGAAGAGGTTAACACATAGGTCCTGTCCTGCGAAGCTTGGGACTGTCAAGAAGTGATTACAGGAGAACAATTACACCTTACCTAGATCCTTCCACTACTTGCCTTGAGACCAGGCATCACAGCCACAACACTGATTGTAAGGCTGGAAACAATCTCAATCACAGCCATGGCTGGGAGGGAACTCAAGGTAGAGCTGTGACACAAATTGAATTTGTCCATCATTTGTGAAATATTTGCCAATCAACCTCACAGACAACTACTGAGTAACCAGGTAAAATGTTTAAGTATTTGGAAAGATGTTGTAGTAAATATTTAATCTCACTCCGTGGCTTCTGCCCTGCCTTTGATCATTCAGTTTTCAGATAAAAGACACACAATCTTTTATATTTATAATAAAGCTTAATAGCATTAGAGCTAGGCAAATATCTATCCTCTATACTATTATGTCTGCTCCCCTGTCAATAACCCCAAGGTATGACTTGCTATGTTCTGTCTAGGCCAGTTTCATTTGGACTGGCCAGCTCTCATGGCCATGTTTTCAGGATTCCTTCCCCATGACATCTTCTCCTCTTTCTACCTCTATCTCTTCCTTGAAACACTCATGTCTATTCTCTTCAGCCATCCTCAGTACATAACCTGTACAGTGTTAGAGACTCTGAACATTAATAAATCAATATGCTTTGTGATCCTAAGAGGTGAGAAGCAAAATCCAGCCACATGCTAGGGCTGCCTTCCCCACTACCGTGAGAGCATCTTGAGGATGGGGTGCAGTGGGGCCAGGCAGTTCCCATTAGTCTTCCCAGGCAGAGATGACATAGTTGAAAATATGGAGAGACTGCATCAGGTTAATAGCCATAGGGCAGGCCGAGAAGAACTTATTCAGAGAATCCACAGGTCTACAGAAGATCCTTTTCAACTCTGAAACAAAATTCAGTTGGTCCATACATGTAATGCGATTGAGTTCCTCTAGTAAGACAGGCTTCAAGTGCCCAGCAGCTCACAGAGCTGGGCCCACTGTTCCCTACATCAAAATGGGAAAGTACGATATTGGGAAGACAGGGATTCATTCTACCATAGGTCCTACTTTATAAATATTTCTAAATTTTAAGTTTTATTTAATCTTATGCTTGAGACATCGTCTTACTCTGTTTTCTGGCCTGATCACATACTTGTAAACTCAAGTGATCCTCCTGTCTCAACTTTCTGAGAAAATGGGAATCCTATTTTTATTTACTTCATTGCAGTGGTTTCAATTAAATCCAAGGCTTTATTTATACTAGGTGTTAACTTTAAGACTACACTGAGCCCCCACTCCCCTCCCTTTATTTATTTATTTTTTTTGGTTTTAATGGACAGTATATAACAAATCCCAACAGATCAAGCTGTTTGCATATAACTAGACTGCAGGGAAGAATGCACAAGAATGTTTAATGGAAAACAAAACATCCAGCACAAAGCAAGGGGAAACTGATTATGTTTGGAATTTAACTGAAATTTACTAGGCATACTCAAAAAGTCTACCTATCATAAAGAAAGGAAGTCAAATCAGAATTGACTCTGGATTGACACCAGTGTTAGAATTAGGGTTCAACTGCATTAAAGCCATTACTTAAAGCTTCTGCTTCTGGATAAGATGCAGCAGTCCCCTGACTCCTAGCCTTTGTAAATAGACACCCTTGCATGTAGGGCAGTGGATCGTGCCACGGAACTTGATAAGCTTGGGTGAGTTCAGAGACTCCAGCACCCATCTGAGAGGATAGTAGGCATTTCTCTGCTTCCTATCAGAATGCTGGCCCGGAATATGTGACTACACTCTCTACATAGAGTTGTGACCAATGGTCATGTAGCACAGAACAGAGTTCTCCATGCTAATGATGTATCTAGATGGGCCCTGGGGGATTAGTTAATAAGCTTCCCTTCCTGAACATTCCTTCCTGAAAAAGGTATTTAATCTCTGGTCTACCCTGAGGAAGTGGTATGCACTTCCCATAAGCCCATCACCCTATGGTGACTTAGGGTAAAACAGTCTAGAGTTCCACATTTCATCTCCCTGGTGAAGTTCCCAAACCTCATTGGCAAGATTGAATGTAGAACCACACTTGCACAAATACACACATAGGGCTCTCAGACAGAGTAGGAGGATGCTGGTTATTCTGTGGTGGATCAGCAGTGAGGTTGAACACAGTATCTGGCAAAAAGGGTAACTGCTGCTGTTTTTCCTCTTTCCAATGCCCTGTCAGCTGTCTTCCCAAGGCTGGAATTTCACTTTAAATCTCCTTCATCAAATCAGTGTGATGAGCTTCTGTCGCTACAGTTTGTCTCCCAAGTCTGTATACCGGACATCCAGTTCCCAGTGGAACAATCTTGAGAGGTTAAACTTTACAGAAGTGATTAAGGTCATTCAACTTCTTGGCATGGTTAGGGGTATGTTTGCTGGACTGGCTTAGTTACCACAAGGGTAAGTTTATTACAAAATCAAACTGACTTTCTCACTTCTTTTGTGAATGCTTTATTACTCCTTTGTCATGGGATGAAACATCAGGAGGACCCTCACCAGGCGCCTATAAGTTTGTATTGGATTTCTAAGCCTGCAGAGCTTGGAGAAATGTTACTTTCCTTTACAGGTGGCATGGTCTGCGGTTTTCTGTTATAGCAGAAGAAAGCAGATCATGGCTATAGCAGTTTTCCACACAGCTTCAGGGAGATTAGCAGGAGCTTCATGTTACAACCCAATTCACAAAGTCAGGAACATCCAGACTCCTTCTCTCCAAGGAAGCATCTGGTCTTCTACCTCAGTTCAATCTCTGGAAAACTAAATAACTTAGTCGACTGTGCAGAACTCAGTGGGAAACCTAACATTCACACTTACTCCAACTACACCTATTCAATTCTACCTCAGCATGGAGATTGCTTGCTAGAAAAGAAAAATAACCCTGACCTATAGTCTCATAATTAACTGCCTCATTATAAAATTCATAATAAAAAATTCTCTCTTCATCCCATGAACCAGAACATTATGACTTGAATAAGAACAGTCGACAGGCATGATCTTGAAAAGTGTCAAAGTGTACTCTGTGTGACCTGGATCCCAAAGCAACTGATATAAAGCACTCAAATTCACAATCATATCATCCTGGAGAAAATCAGAAATAAATAAATAAATAAATAAATAAATAAATAAATAAATAAATGAAAGATTTTTAAGGAAAGGAATCTGTAGAGCTTAAAATTGAAATAATGGACACTTAAAAGGTTCTTTGTAGACAGGCTCAATATTACTGAAGGAATGACAAAAGTAACCAAACCAGATCAATGAACTTGGGTACAATTTGCCAGAGTTAGCCAGTCTGAACATCAAAGAGACAGAGAGTGGGTGGTTCTTAGTGACATTTGGGACAGCAACAGAGGAGCTGGCATTCATATTTTAAGAGTGTATTAGAAAAGACAAAAATATTTGGAGATGTAATGGGCAAATCTCCCTAAATTTATCCAAAAGCATAAATATAGGAAGTTAAGAATACCTGGAATACTCATGATATGGCCCATGGTCTGAAAGAAGTTAACTAAGAAGGAAAGCTCAAGCAAAGATGCTTGAATCACACTTAGAAGGGGAAACAAAATAGACATAGAAGGCAGAGGGAGGGAGGAAAGTGGATGGGAGAGGAGACAGAGAGGGGAATGGTATGTGTATGTGTGTGGCAGGGTGGTCAGGATCAGGTGTAGGAAAAGACATGAGAGAGGTCCAGTGGGGCAGAAGGATGAAGCAGGTCCTCAGCTGCCTGGGGTGGGGGTGGGGTCTATAGAATCTCTAGGCAGTTTCAAAGACCTGGGATTGGGGAGGCTCCCTCCTGGAGTCAACCTGGATGATCTTAGCAGAAAAGACTAACACTGGGGACATGGAACCTGAAAAGGCCACCTCTTGTAGTCAGGCAGGACCCCCAGTTGTAGGGATAGGGACACCAACCCACCCACAAAACACAAAATATATTCTGTCTAAAAGAAATGCAGGGACAAAGATGGAATGGAGAAGGAGAAGCAGGCAACCAATAACCTTCCCAACGTGAAACCCATCCCACGGGCAAGCACAAATTCCTGACACTATTAATGATACTCTGCTATGCTTCCAGACAGGAGCATAACTGTCCTCTGAGAGGCTCTACCTAGCAGCTGACTGAAACAGATGCAGATACCCACAGCCAAACATTCAACAGGGGTCTGAGACTCTTATGGAAGAATTGGTGAAAGGATTGAAGGCCCCGAAGGGGATTGGGAACCCCACAGGAGAACCAACAGAGTCAACTAACCTGGACCTTTGGGAGATCTTAGAGACTGAGCCAGCAACCAAAGAGCATGCACAGGCTGGAAAGAGGCCCCAGCACATATGTGGCGTATGTGCAGCTTTGTCTCCATGTGGGTCCCCCAACAACTGAAGCAGAGGATCTCTCTAAAGCTGTAGCCTGACTGGTATCTGTTCCTCAGCAGGGCTGCCTTGTCTGTCCTCAGGGAAATGATGCACCTGATCTGGCAGAGACTTATGCACCAAAGTTGGGGATATTGAGAGGACACTACCCTCTCAGAGAAGGGGCAGGAAGATGAGGAGAGGGACTCTGAGGGGGGAAGAAGCAGGGCATCATTTGGGATGTAATAAATTTAAAATAAAAGAATACTTCCAAAAATAATTTTAAATACATCAATGCTGAGCCACATCATACTTAAACTTCTAAAATCTAGAAATAAGTAACATACCCTTAAAATTACCAGAGAAGTGTGCCATGTATGTATAGGAGAACAGTAACTCCAGTGACAGTGATCTTCTCATAGGAAATAGTACTGGCCAGTGGGAAGTGAGCTGCATTTGTGTATTACCATATCTATAGTAACTATTACTAAACAGTGTGATGACCTAATCATTAGAGAATTCTTTGAAAAAGTCAATTAATAGGGAATTAATGAGAAGTGGGGGAGAGATGTGACTTAGAAAACAAATATTGAAATGGCAAACTTAACATATCATTAACCCATTCAACTTCAAGTATGTTGAATAAATACGTTAGAAGACAGGAATTTGTAGAATGGTTGTCAATAATTTTTTGCCTTTCTGGATATGTACAAGCAGTCTATTGTCGCAGTCTCTCTCCATATGCCCAACAAACCCCTTCCACCCTGTGTTGTGCCTTGCAAAGAGATCTGCTACACAGGCCAGAGAACTTCGCAAACAAGTGATCTAAACCTATCTGATGTCTAAAGAGAAGCAAAGGAGACTTGTTGTCTAATGGCTCCTAGGCTAGGTTTATTATATGATTCTGAGATACTACTTTTCCTGTAGTGACCCCCTACTTCTAGGCTAGGTTTATTATATGATACTACTTTTCCTGTAGTGACCCCTACACTAAATCAACAAAAATGTAATATGTTTGGGGACTTTTCTAAACTTAATACATTGCAAAATTTGAAAACTTTTGTAAACTTAATGCACTATGACTATAAGCCAGCATTCAGTAAACAGTCGAAAATCTTACAAACCATGTTATATCTATGCTGTGTGGTATAGTGACAATGGCAACAGAGTTTTGCATGTCTATCAAGTTAGGGTACTGTGAAGCACTAAAGATGAGACTTCTATCTGATACTTTTGTTAAGTAAAAAGTTTGATTTTCACATTGAAAAAGAATACGGCAGAATGAGTGGGGAGAAATTCAAAAATGCATTTTATATAAGAAACTTACACACATTATATATATATATACATATATATATATGGATTTTGTTAATTATATTATATATTTATACATATTATATTATTAAAAGCATATTAATTAATATATATTTATATATTATATGTATTATATATTATATGTGTATATTATATGAATTATATTTATGTATAATTATAATTCATTATTAACTATATATTCATATATATGTATATATGTATATATGGTATTCTGGCTTTATTTCTGTTGCTCTGATAAAACACCATGATGAAAAACAACATAAGTGTAGATAGATTTATTCAGCTTACATTTACAGGTTGCAGTTCATACTGAGATAGAGTCAAGGCAGGAGCTCAAAGTAGCTAGTCTTATCACATTCACAGTTAAGAGAAAAGAGGAGCAAATGCACCCATATTTCCTGCTTGTTGCTTATGTCACCTAACTTTCTTGATATTAGTGCAAGTCAAAGCCTGGGAAACAGTGCCACACATAGTGGACTGGGTCAGTTAGTGATTAGGACAATCTGCCAGTGACATGCCCACAGTTGTGGCCCGTTGGCAGTTTAACCTAACCATCACCTGTAGGTAAACTGAGAAAAAGAAAAAAAAACAGGAAAAGATACCATACAAGCATTGATAATTCAATGTTAGCTAATAGAAAAACCATATAGAATATGCTTTAGGAGGAATGGATAAAGAAAAAAGGGTGTGGAAACTCCAGATTTCAAGTATCTACTTGCAATTGTTAGAACAAAATGTGATTAATGATCTTTCTTGATGTTTGATTAGTACTCCTAATATTTCACTGATTAATGAAATCCAAAGTGCAGGCTGGTTTAGGCAAAGCCAGAGCTTGCTGTTAGCTATGTTTTATGTGTAATTCTGGCATCCAGTGTGCTTTGCTGAAGCCTGTTGTTAATAAAAGGTGGAGTTCTGATGTGAACGCATTGCAGGCATCTGCTTGTATGGCTCAGCTAGTGTCATGGGCAGGTTACTAAGTGATATGAGTGGAGGAGGCAGAATAGGGACTACAGTATATCACAGCTACTTCCAAGAGCACCACAAAGAGGGGCCAACCTGGTGTAAAGAATAAGGTTAAGAGCCCAAATAAAAGGCACTAGCAGCAGCCCATATGCTACAAGCAAATTATATTGGAGGAGCAGTGAGATGAAGAGAAACATATCCATCCTAACCTTGGAGAGGTAGACTACTAACCTAGTAGAGCCCTGAGTTTCTTCAGGAGAAACTAAGAGAGGCACACTATGAGAAGTGGAATGCGCAAGGTACAAAAGCTAACCATCCAACACATCAGGTTGACAGACACAAACTATCTAGTCCACTGGCTGTGAAGAATGGTACTTTTCTCTCCTTTATTAAGCGAATAGCAAGTGCAGGCAGAGTTCCAAAGGGATGACTTTGAGCATGATCACACACCTGCCTTGTTCTCAATCATGGCTGTTTAACTGCTATTTTCAGGCCATTTGTTGATCTTTTTGCATACCAGATCTGGACTGCTCAGTTTGGTTGCTTTCCCCTGGTCTGCTGCAAGTGTGCACTGAAGGGGCTAAGCATTCTTTCTGTTTGCAATCTCAACATTTTCCTCCATGACTTTTCAACCAGTCTTCCCATGCAGATCACCTCCTTTCCTATGTTCTTCTGTCTCGATTGTTCTTTTGGCCTTCTTCATCTGCTCCCTTGCAGGCCTTTCCAGCTCTAAAACCTCCTGTCTCTAGGAACTAGTGATTTGCTAAGAAAATTCCTCCAAGCCCTGTGGTTGCTCTCTGCAGTGTAGCAGTGCTGTGTGATTTCTCCCTGCATGACTGTAAAATCAGCTGGAAGACACACTGACCCAGAGGAAGCTAGACATGCTCAAATTAATTAAGTTGGGGCCAACTAATTGGGCCATCCTCAGCATCTTGCATGCTGATGCTCTCTGCCCTGAAGCTTGTTTGCTGACTTACTCAGGACAAAGGAAATTTGTCTCCGATGCAGACAAGGGAAATAGCAGATGAGAGGAACGTTCCTGCCCAATTGTGGAATTAAGATTATTATGAGAGCAGATGCTAGTAGAAGAGTCTATTTCTGCCTTCATTGGTATTTCAAATAAAATAGCAGCCAGTGATACTGACTTCATGTTTAAGGCGTTGATAATCATCAATTAATGGCAGAATGAAATGTCAATTATCCTCTTTAGTTACATATTATCTATGAAATTGAATATTCTTCAAAGGCAGTTGTGGTTGAGTAGTTAAGGCAGAGGACTTGAATATTCTTCCAAAGAATCAGACTTTTAAACCTGAAGAGGTTATTTCCTGTCAACTCTATTGCACGTTAAGCAGGCCTCCACCCAAGCTTCAAGAGACCTTTTCTGTGTATGTACCTATACCATTTTGTGCCTCTCTTGTACTTGGAAGCACAGATTTGGTCTGTGCAGTAACTGACTGAGGCAAGCAACGTGACTTAAAGATCACACACATTATTTTTTTTTGTGTGCTTATCATGGCTCCTTTTATTATCTGTCTCTGTCTCATTTTTCTTTATTGGAATTAATACATGGACCAAGAAATGGCTTTGGGTCTGACACAAATAAATGGTTTTTGTTTGTCTACTTATCATCAGTCTGGAGAGTCACAATTGGTGTTAATATTAGCCATTTCCAGACCCTTCTCTTAGATGTTGATCATTGAACCTTACTTGGAACCTTCCCTTTCTCTCACTACTAAGGTTCTGAATGGTGTTCACCTCACCTCCTTAGGGGAGACAGGTTAATGCTACTTGACTCTCTTTATCACTTCCACAAAATACCTGGAATAAATTAGTTCAGGTCTAGGAGTAGGGTCAAAATTCACACAGCCCTATCACTTTAGAGGGATGGAGGGAAGGATCCCAGGGAGAACATGTACAGAAGTAAGTGTTCATAATTTGAGTAGAAACCCACTGAAGGATTATAGGTGATGCAGACATATGTATTATATAACTGTTCTGTCTTGATAACTCCTAAAACGTGGAGTAGAGTGCGACTTTCTCCTAGTGCCCAATGACCCTGCACCAGGCCCAACTTCCCAATTACCATCCTGTCAGTCAGGTCTTCAATCACAATTGTCCATACCTTAGTCATAGCAGAGAGTGTAGATTATGTAGTTCTTTCCAGAAATGTGAGAAGTCTGAAGGGTTACCTGGAAAACCTACCTGACATTTCAAACATGAGCTATGAGGACCCTAGGCTACCGTTTGTAAAGCTGAAATATGTCTTATGTGTTAGGATGTGTTGTTCTGCATGGCTATCATGCAGCTAATAGAACCATAACCTGAGAAATAGACCATTTCATAAAAAGGAATAATAATGTCATTACTCATTAATTACAAGTCTCAGGTGGCCTTACTGAGTTTCTAAATGAAATAACTCTGAACCAGTCTTACTTCAAGACTTCACACAGGAGATATGTCTGCTACTTCCACAATCCTGCTGCATAGCAATTTGAATAAAACAGTGTCTGTAACTTCACCCATCAGCAGATAGACTGGTGGTTGAGTGACTGGGATTAATTTCAAGAGATCGTCTCCCAGATGAAAATGAGAAGCAAATGCACTATGTATCTTTGGTCCTCTGTGCTAATGCTCTTAACATAAAGATGACTGTAGGGGATGAACCCAGTCACCTGAGCACAATGAAAATGTTTTCCTACTTTATGACCCCTAATTTAACATGGTAAAGACCCATTGGCAAACTTAATATCAATTGACAGATGCGACACTGAGCATGGCAAGTCATACATATAATCCCTGTACTTTTGAGGCTTATATAAAAAGACTGCAAGTTTGAGGGCAGCCTTAACTGAACAGTAAGGTTGGCTCTAAAATAAATATATAAATAACCCAAACACCTGACAGATAAGAGGATCCCAGGCAGAAGTCTGCAGTGATAAAGGACTTACCTGCAGTTAGGGGTCAAAATTGTGAACAATAATACAGTCTGTAAAGATCATTTTTCATATTGATTGGAACAGTGGAGAAAGGTTCAAAGGTGTCTTGTAGCTGGGGAAATCCAAGTCAAGGAGCTCTCTGGCTGCACACTGAACAAGGTCTAAGTGCAGAGCCTGCACTTTTTTTGTGATGTTGAGAAAGGACCAGACTATCATTTCTAGGACACAAGCCAAAAGGACTGTAGGACTATATATTAAGCACGATTGTATAGATCTTCCCAGCAAGCTGACACCTTAAATATTACTTGAAGAAAGGAAAATAGATTTTAAGCAGAGAAATGTAGACAAGGAGAAAGGAATACACAGAGAAATGTTTGAAGAGAATATAGGGGTACAGCCAAGGTGGTGGATGCAATATTCTTGCTCCATTAAGAGGATGTCAGTGTAAGACCACCCTTCCAACTAAGGAAGAAACAAAGTGAACCTAGTCAAATCAAAACATCATATTCAAACAACTAAGCAAGATGATATTGACATTGCACCCTTATATCATTTGAGGAAGAGAAAGAGAGAGAGAGAGAGAGAGAGAGAGAGAGAGAGAGAGAGAGAGAGAGCTATGTTTTTAAGAGGTAGAACAGATGGAAAAACAAAAAGAGCTGGCAAGTTCCAGACAGCCCTTTTCCTAATCCTGTATCTAAGAGTAAGCATATGAAGGACTCCTACATTCAAGCTGCAGTAGCTCTTCTCAACTTACTAGATTGTTCACCCTCTTGTTCCAAGAGGGAGATGAAGAGATGGAAACCGAAGTCACTAACACCTGCCTGATATGGAGAGCCTCTGTGCCTTCTCTCAGCAATTGCCTTTTCTACTTTGCTGTTTCCATTTCTGCCTTTCAACTGTGTGCCTCCCCTTCAGCATGACTAGCTCCAGGATCTCCTGGTGTCCACCAGCTATCCACAACTGAAGATCTCTGCATTCCACCCAGGGTTTTCTCAGCCACAATTCTCTGCTTTTCGCCAATTTTCTTTGTCTTTGGGCATCTGCAGGTATGAATGGTAGTGCTGTGAATGCTTGTCTTATCAAGTCCCCATGACCGCTTGCACCTCAGCTTTATGGATTCTCTCTGTTTTACATTATCTCTCACACAAATTGCCTTCTTTGAGTCTCACTGACTCGACCTTCTTCTGATTCCCTCTGCCCCTTCTCAATAGTTTTATCTGATGAGTCACCACTCACTCTTTTCCTTTACAGGATTGGAGCTGCTTTTCCATATGTGAAGGATGGTTCAGTTAAAAAGATCATCTGTGTTTTTACTGAAATTGTAAATAGACTGCAGCTTTTTTCTCTCCTCTCTGCTGTGTCCACTTCCTGATCAGCATAGTGTCCTAGGAGTGGTCTGTATTTTGAGGAAACCCTTGGCTGGTGCATAGCCACCAGCTTCTGGCCCGGTCCACATACTTAGCTCTCTTTGCCTGGGCCCAGACCCTGCCTTTCCTTTATAGCTGGCATAATGGATTATGCTTCTTTCTCTTAGGGGTTTACTCTACCATCTGCAGCTAGGACTATCAGCTCATAAACTGAAGTGAAGAATTCCTAGCTTTGGCACGTGTGTGTTTTGTTACAAATTGATAAATAGCCTTTCTGTTTTTAGGAGCAGAAAATTTATGGAATATGATCTATATATAATAAAAGTCAAAGAGAACTATAGACTACAAGACAAAGTTAAACCAACCTTCCCCCCCAAAAAAAAAAACTAAGAAAAACCACCCCCCCCACAGCAACCTTGAACTAAATATCCCTGATTTGGGACCCAGTACACAAATCTTAAATGACATCAAAGCCCAAGTGAAAAAGGAAATAATGATTTGGAATTCATCAAAATTTAAAACTTCAAACTCTTTGACATACAGTATACAAGCAAGGACACATATTTGCAGTGCATATAATTGAAAAGTGAATTGCACGTAGACTCCGTAAATAACATTTACAACCTAATAGTGAGCACAAAAACAAATTGCAAAAAATACTGTCAATTGATCTTAATAGACTTCTTTCTTCCATAGAAATGCTATGAATAGCTAAACAAAGCACCATCATTAGATATGGAAATTCTAAATGACAGCGAGGCACTGTCTCATTACCATGAGGATGCCTCTAACAACTTAGCACCCTCTAAAACAAACAGGCACACACTGAAATAAAATAAATGGAAACTAGCAATGGGTGAACGCTGTGGGTGCACATCTCATATGTTGTGTAGCTAAGATAATGGCTGTGGCTGCTTTGGAAATAATTTGGTGGTTTGCAATACTTCCCATTGGTCAACAATTCTGCTCAAAGAGATATATTGAGGGAAGGTATGTTATTCATAGACGGGTACAGGAGAAATGGTGAACATCCTCACTGACTCATAAATTCAGGAGCCAACTGGTTTATATACCACACTATGGAATAAAGAACAGTTTTCTTCTCCCCCATTTCTTTTTCTTTTCCAGACGTTCCTTACTCTGCAGTCCAGGCAGACTTCAAACTTATGATCCTCTTCTCTCAACACTGAGTGTGAGGATTATTACTGTGTGCTACCCCATCTGGCAACAGTGTCATAAATTTTGACAGCAAAAAGAGTGAAAGAGTGACTCATCTTACAATGTAGACAGACTTCAAAAACATTGTGATAAGTGCAAGAAAGCAGGCAAAATTTCCAAACAGAGTATTGCTCTCCCCACCTGGAAAAGAGCTTAGCAGTGGATTAGTGGCTTCTGTGGATGGTGGAGTATGAGTGGAGGCTCCGTGAAAATGCACAGATGGTTTTGTGCGGGTGGTGGTGATGGGAATTTATGGCATGATTAGCATGGGGAAATTTTTAAATACATTCTTAAATTAAATGCAAGGCATGCTTATACAGATCAATTGCTGCTAACAGCCCATTATCTAGGGGTGTATATGGAATGTAGGCACCATTACACAGAAGAAGCACCACAGTGGAAGCAAGGGTGCTTCTGACTGGAGACATTAGAAATTCCATTCATTTTGTCTTCCACCTTATTAGAAACACTTACTACAAAGCATGTGAAGTTCTTCTTTACATTGCCTCACATGCCAATGTATCCTCCTAAGTGAACTTGATTTCTTTCCTCACCTCACATATGTATACTTCCTGTCCTCATCACTTGGACCTGTGTGCTCTGCACATACATGTTACATGCATGTAAACATGTTCCACATATTGGTCCAATGACGACCCAGGCACATTCACATCTGGCTGCAGCCATCACCCTTTTCTTGGCCTATGGCAGCATATTTCTATACAAGGGCTTCCCTAGCAGTAAGCAGGAAACTTGAGGTCCCTGTGATCTCACAGCTGTAGTGGCTAGAAGTTTGAGAAAGCCAAAGACCAGAATGTT
Organism: Grammomys surdaster; assembly: GCF_004785775.1. Taxonomy (NCBI): domain Eukaryota; kingdom Metazoa; phylum Chordata; class Mammalia; order Rodentia; family Muridae; genus Grammomys; species Grammomys surdaster. The sequence continues at coordinate 1,436,888 of NW_021620189.1, read as the reverse complement.
AGCAATATTAACTGCATGTGGTGACCATGAGGACAAGTCGGTTCCAGGTCCCTCCAGTGCTTCTTGGTTTACAGCATTTTTTGCCGTGTAGAATCATCACCATATTCATTTTAAGTATCTTTCTCCTGTATGCATATCTCTTCTAGATTATCAAAGGACACCACTAATGTTGAGTAAAGGCCCATCTTAATGACCTCACACCAATATAATCTTCTCCAGGAAGACTATCTATAAAGAAAATCATATTCTTTGCAATACTGGGATATTAAGATTCAACAAGTTAATCTCTAGGCAAGGAACAATAGGTGGTTACTTCGATTTATCATACAGTAATGAGACTAAAATACTTTCAGTGCAGTTTCAAAATACATTGTTGCTCCCTTATGATTTCCAAAGAAGATCAAAGACCCTTAGAACCTACATGGAGTAACCACATCACTAATGTACTTTCCCATCCTCCAGTTGTTCTACCTCTGTTTGGTCGTCTTCTTGCACATCAATGTTTGGAAGTCAGGAAGCTGCCTAAGTCCTCAACATCTGTTTCAAGATGATAATCCTATGAATTTCTGTTAGTATCTGTCTCTCTCACTAGCCTCCAAAAATTCCCCTTGCATCTTTTATCTGCAGCATCAGGAGAAGTAAAAACCAAGATTTATAATTTACAACTCCTCACTTTGTTTTATTTTCTTAGACTGTGAGCAGGACCCTGAAGTAACATATTTCCTATTTCTTTTGACCTCTCAGTCTCTCTCCTGTTTGTTAGCAACAGTGTGCAGTAGGTACTCAGGAAATAATACCCCAGATCATGTTACATGACATACTAAGGATATTGGGCTAAAGAGCCAGCCTCAATATTTCTCTTATCTTTTAGCTCTTTCTTTTGCAAGGCAAAGACAGGTGTGTCCTCTGAGGGTCCCTGGTCTTACTAAGAAGTCCCTGAAAGGATTGCAGGGACTGTGTACTCCTTTCTGATTTCTTACTAACCTGAAAGGGTTAACTCACAGGGAAAGGCGCCCACAGATCTGAGGGATTGTCAAGAGAACTTCTGCAATGACTGACTTTCTCTTCATTTGGGATGTTACTAGAAGAACCTGATCTACAGTGTAATAGACTCACCTGATATGGTTTTCCTCCTTGAATCTTTCTATAGCCTGTACCTCCCTCCAGAATTCCCAGGTTCTGCCACCATGTCTCTATATTCCCTCAAGCTACAACTTTATTTTGTAGCTCAGAATTCTACTTAATTTCAACCAGTACTCCTTTGAGTTCGTATACATTATGTGACTCCCTTGAACCTGCTCATTGATACACTTATGGACTTTCTCTTTTGTAAAATCTCCCCATTGACTGTTTTATGGATTGAGATTATTAAAACTTCAGGAAGTGGTAAGAGAAGGTTCTTTCATTTCCACATGGGTCATCAGTAATGTTTATCACAAAAGTAAATGAAAGAGTAATAGAATAGAAAAAATGTTTATAATTTTAAATATAGGCTGAGGTTAGCTATTCTGCTGCTCTCATGTAAGGATCAATGGTCTGGATCCTCCCAGCGTGTAGGTGCGCACACACACACACACACACACACACACACACCAGTAAGTTAGCAGTATGTATATTAGGTTGTATATTGTTTCTATCACATCACTCTTGTTCAGCATGACATTTGTGGTCCTGTATATTACAAAGGAACTGGAAGAATCCAGGGTTACAAATCAATGTTCCTGCCCCCTAAGGCTAGGCTTTGGCTGATGGTCATGGCTGCTGCTACTTCAGCATGTGCTTGTAGTAATTGACTGTCCTGGTGAACTCACGCTTGGCTGGTGGACATGCTCATTGCTGGTTGCTCCCTGTCATCCTCTATCATTTGGTGATTCCAGCACTGCATAGTGCTCAGGCTCTGTGTCAAGGTGAAAGGTGGTACTCCTCTATGTCAGGATGGCTGCATGGAGAAAGATCTTATGGGTCAGACAAGTCTTGCTGGTCTTCATCTCACCCATCTTACTTTAGATGTGACCTGACCATGTTCAAAATAGAGAATCCCAAAGAGGCTTGATATTGGAGATGTCATTTGAAGGCAGTCTGTAGTGAAAAAGGGCAAATGGCAAAGGCTTGTGGTTTGTGAACTCATGAGAATGGCCCATCCTGCAGAAAAGTATAGAAGCCCAGAGACATTTGGATAGTTAGATACAATAGAAAGATCAGCTCAGAGGTAGTGTGAACCAATCAGAACTTGAGGTCACATAGTAGCCAGGAGGTAACTATAGCTGCTTGGGAAGAAGATAGGATTAGCTCTGGCAATGACAATGCTCTGCACCAGATTATCTAAGGCAGAAATTCACCGGATACAATCTCTGCATCACTTAGTGAAGTTGCTGGGAATTTCTGGATACCCAGGGCGTACAGATGGCTGTGCTATGGTCATTCACTCCCTGTCATTTTATAATATGTCCTGCAATATTGTAAGTCTGGTCAACTAGGACTGGAGACTGCTCTAAAAGATAGACAAGGCAATGCCCATGTTGTGACAGTGAGTGTCTCCTGGTGAGAATGAAAGAAATACCTGAGCAAAGCTGTGTCATGGGTTCGAAGGGTATATCTACATATTTCAAATACCCAAGGACTGACATGCATTCTTTCATCAATACAATATGTGTAAATGAATTAAAAAATGAAGGAACACTATTGAATTCGTGCATTCATGAATAAATTGATTTATTTAATAAATATATGTGTATTGACTAACTGCTAATCTTTCTTGCAAATAACTAATGATACTCAAAAATCTGTACTGGTGCATTCATCTGTCATTGTCATGATGGTGGCGTGTATAAGCAAACCTATGTGTTTGTGTATGTAGTTTCATAGATCAATATGTGTGTATTGGTATAGAATATCAGACTTGTTAAGTATGAGAAAGGTAATTGAAAGTGCCCTTTTTATGTCTCATTATTTTGGCATAAATTCAGCTTCTGTATACGGATTACTGGAGGGGTGTGTGTATGTGTGTGTGTGGTGTATAACTATATATATATATATATATATATATATATCCTAATGTGCATAAAATACATATTTTTACAGAAAGTCACTGTTTTACAATTGATTGTTACTCCGCACACATTGCAGTATAACTATTCTATAGAGCAGTTACCCTCTATTGGGAATTGTAAGTAATAAATATAGAAATCTATAACACAGGGGTGGTCATAGTTTATACATGAGTATTACTGTATGGAAGAGAGATGTATGCTTACAGATTTTGGTATCTTCCGAGGTCTTGTACTTAGATCTCCATAAATATCAAGAGGCATATGTTTGTGTATGTGTACACACATGCATATTTGCTTATTTATTTCTTCTATTTTTTATACTTGATGCCACTTAATCATGACAGGGCACTCTGCAGCTGCATATGTGTTTTACTTTCAGTGATCCTTATTCACAGACAGGAAATCAAATGACATAAGGCCCCGGGCCAACCATATCTGGTATCCTAGTGTTAGCAGTTTAACTGTGGCTTCTGTCATTTCTGATGATGCTGGCCAGAGACAACAATGACTTTCTTGTCAAAGTTTATCACCTAGAGACATGAACAACTGTAGGACAAAATACAATTCTCCAAGCTTTCATTTTCCCAGGAGTTTGTATTTTCCCAGCAAAATGCTGACTCTTATATTTCAGTGCCCTTTTCTTTGGACCGCAGCTATACCAGTCTGTTCCATTTGCTGTGTTCTCATCTTCTCTTTCTTTGGTCTGGCCAGTCCCAAAAGAAACACATAACAAAGTATATCAAAGAAATAGGGTCACTGGAACAAGCCTACCCAGTGGTGCTGACAGTTGGTCCAGGTTTGTGAAGTCTAGCCTGCTGTGTTTAATTTCTAAATGAGTCTTTAAGGCTCTTGTCATGAGCTGGATGCAACCAGATCTTTGCAGTAAATATAACTAAAGCTAAGGTCAGTAATGGACTCAAACGACTGGAATAGAGTCTCTAGATATTTGCAAATGTCTGCCACCCAGCACTGTTGAGCTTATGCTGTCTCAAATGGCCTCTTTATGACCCAGATTTAGAGTCAGAACATATCAAAGACAGACAAAATTACTGTTGCTTCATGACATCCTAACACTTATGCAGTTTACATGACAAAAGTAATCATAAAGCAAGTGAATCACAACTTATTTAACTATCAGCTTTAAATTATATAGGCAGTGAGATTTAAACACTGTATACCAATCAAGATTTCTCATTCTCACCCCAACCCTCCCAAATCCTTCCCACCTCTGCACCTACCCAATACCATGCCTTTCCATTTTTTCTTTCTATTACAAAGCAAATAGGCAAGCAAATAGAAAACCAAATCAGAATAAAAAATAAGAATACAGAAAAACAAAAGAAACACACAGATACAAACAAAACTCATAAAAATTTAAAATCAGAATCCATAATACAAAAAGTCGAGTTAGACTAAATAAATAAATAAATAAATAAATAAAAAGCCTAAACAAACCAATAAGAGAAATTCTATGAAAATGCCCTTGAGTTCCTTTTGTGTTATCCATCAATAACTGCTATGGCCACATTTAATTGTGACTAAGTGTGACTTTTTTGGAGAAAACTGTTTTTTACTTTTCAGTCAAGTTAAGTGGGGGGCCCCATATATACTTCTGCACCCATCACGGGGACCGTGTTTGGCTTGAACTTGTACAGGCTCTGTGCATGCTGACTTGTTTTCCAGGAGTTTATATGTTCATCACTACTGTTGTGTCTGAAAGACACTATCCCCTTGGAGTCCTCCATTCCCTCTGTTTCTAATCATTGTGCCTTCTTTTCCTGGAGCAGAGTCGAGAAGGTTAATGAAGACACATCACTAATAAATTATAAACTGTAATTCTGATCAATAGAGCAACTAGTTAATTGACATGTTTGATTATCTTATAACCAAATCCAGCTCACAAAATTCAAATTTATAGAAAGGAGGAAAACATATCTATGGGCTGTGTAGCCATCCTCATGCTGGCTAAGTCCTTACTGTGGGGTCTCTACAAATGCACACGGAACACAAACGGCACTTGGATTTATTGTTCTCATTCTAAAAGTAGTCAAGTTACTACCCAACTTGAGGCACCTCACATATGGGAAACTTGTATTTTATTATCCACTATTACTCACAAAAGAAAGAAAATATACAATTAACTTGATTGTTGATGCTATAACCAGCACCTTGTAAATAGAGACCTTTTGCTGCTTTAAATCATCATCAGGATGCTATACGCAAGCGGCTTTCTGTGGTCTTGAGTCAGCTTGGCTGGTCCACAGCTGTATGTCAGAACACTTTAGGATTCACTACAATATGAACTGCATCAGATATTCTATTTACACTTAACGTTCTCCTGGCTTCCTGGTGAGTTGTCCCAAGCAGTATTAAAACTGTGCTCTTCCTTATGAGTTTCAGATAGTTCTTGTTCCTTTACCAGCATCTAGTCCAAAATATAGGCAGTCCTCCTGTCAAAATTCCCCATTCAGGACTCCTGATAGCCTGAATAGCTTTTTCTTCCTGCTCAGTAAATCTTCTATCTCCATGTTTTATGTATATCAGCGTTAGTACTGAGACAGAGTAAGTCAAACATCTGTTTACATTTACCAGGAGCAAATATTAGAGGCATTCAAATAGGCTAAACTGTCACTCATCAGACCAGGGAAGCTGAACTCATTGAAACATCTGAGTATTGTGAGAGCAGTGTTTATATATATCTATAACATAAACATCTGAATACTCTGATAACAATTTCTTAATTTTACAAACTCTGGCTGGTTCACACTACTTTTGGGATGATCTTTCTAAGTACCCACATATATCTGGACTTCTATACTCTTCTGCAGGATGGGCCATCCTCATGAGTTCACAAACCACAAGCCTTTGCTATCTGCCCTGTTTCACTACAGTCAGCCTTCAAATGACATCTCCAATATCAAGCCTCCTTGAGATTTTCTGTTTTGAACATGGTCAGGGTCACATCTAAAATAAGATGGTTGAGATGAAGACCAGCAAGACTTGTCTGACCCATAAGATCTTTCTCCACACAGTCATCCTGACATAGAGGAGTCTCAGTTTTCACTGTGCAGCAAAGCCTGAGAACTATGCAGTGCTGGAAACAGAACAGCAAATGATACAGGATCACAGGAAGCAACTAGCAATGAGCATGTCCACCAACCAAGCCTGAGTTCACTCGGTCAGTCAATTACTACAAGCACATGCTGAAGTAACAGCAGTCATGAGCATCAGCTGAAGCCTAACCTTAGGGAGCAGGAACATTTTTTGTAACCCTGGATTCTTCCAGTTACTGTATGGTATACACAACCACAAAAGTCACTCTGAACAAGAGTGATGTAGTAGAAGCACTTTACAACCGTATGTTGAATTAATGATCATGGGTGCTTACAGCTTTGAACCATAGGATGAGACTGGTGCCTTTTCTGAAATTGTTTTTCAGTCATCTGCAGGGAGCTGAAAACCTACGATCCTGAAGCTGTGTCCCATGTCTTCCTCCTGTCCTCTCCAGGGGTGAAGTAGCATTAATGGCTTTTGTGGTAACAAACTTGAAGCCATTTACAGGAAGTTCATGTTGGCAACCAGCTGAGTACTGGAACTGAGAGGGAACCAAACTCAACAGAACAGACTCTCGTCAGACTATGATAGAGCTTGGTAGGAACTATCCTTATGCCTGTATTTTAGTACACAATTGCCTGCTTTCTAAATATAGATCATTCATTTTAGAAAACACTTTTCTGGCTTTTGATGAAGTTAAGGTTTAAATCAAAATATGTGTGAATGGTATGAAGCTGGGGATGAGCTTGTGGTCCAGTGCTTCTAGGGTAGATGCTATGATTGGATTAAAGAATGATAAAAGAGTAGACGAAGGAAGTGAGACTCCAAAATAGAGCTGTCAGTAGAGATGGGGAGGGCAAAGAATGAATAGCATTTAGAGGCTTCCTAGGTTTTTGTTGTTGTTGTTGTTGTTTTTTTGTTTTGTTTTTTTAACTTAGAAGTTGGTATCATTGCTGTGGGTTTTGTTAACCATGTTAGTCATTTGTGATGTTGCCTTGGAAGAAAGAAAGCAGGAAGAATGGAAGAGCCATTCAGCCAGGTGACAGTGGGAGTAGCCAGCCATGGAAATGCTTTCCAACCTCTCCAACTTCCAGTGGAACACAGAGACTCTCTAGAAGTGAGGAGAAAATTAAGAAGGACCTAGCTTTGTCTCTGCTGCCCCTGTCCAGAGTTAATTCAGTTGAGGATATATATATATATCTCCTTACTGGTCAAGAAATTGGATCATTGACACCAGGATGGAGACAAAAGGACTACTGAAGATTGAGAAAATTCCATGTTCACCATATGTGATTAAGTACAGATTTTCTGTGGATAACATTTGTAAATGTTGAATAAATTATAATCTATACTATTTATGTGTATTAAGGGGTAGCACCAGGAGCCATGAAAAAGGGTGCAAATTTGGACAGAAAGTAGATTATGACAACATTACAAGCTACACCTGGCAGGATATTTTTTCTCTGTGGGTATGGATTACTAGAAAAGCAGACCAAAGAACTATGGACTCCAGAAGACAGAGGCTTGAGTTGGCTGATCATAGAACCACTCACAACAGCCATGAAGAAAACGTTTTGTAGAGTATCAGTATCCAAGGGTTGACAGTGTTAACAGGGAAGTACTTCTGTCTTTCCCAGATTGCAAGTGGCCAAGAAGACATCTACCCTGAGAATTTATATCCCTTGCCAGCACTCATGTGAATCTAAGGTTTGACTTTTTCCGACAGAAAAATTGTCACTGAAAGTGATTCAATGCTGCCAACTAGTATGAATCTCTAAATGAACGCATACAGGGACTTCTGAAGGGACACATGGGATACCTAGGTTACAAGGAATTTCCTCTCACTTGCTCAGCAGATCTTTATACAATTTCCCATCTGTATTGGGCACTGTCCAATGTGCTGAATATATGTCTGGGAACCAGAGAAATGGGCCTTATGACATGCATGCAGCCAGAGTAGCTAGGGAGAAAGGGAAAGCAAAAAACAGATGAGTAGGTTCAGGGGGTAAATGCTGTATAGCTGGTAAAGCTGGTTAAAAAGGAGACCTGAAAAAAACTGAGCTAAGGAAGTCAGCCAGCAGAAAAGAAAATGCACAGACTCTGAGTATGCACATACTATGGTGTATGGTTTATTGGAGAACAGAGCAAATAGTGTTTCTGCTTGAGTTAACAAAGTTTACAATATTAGGGTAAGGCATCGTATATGCAACAAGCCGGTATGTATAATGTGGAACTGAAGAAGAAATGATGTGATGTATTCTCAATAAATTTCCCAGGGTGCTCTGTTGGGAAAGGGACTATGTTAAAGGAGCAGTAGAATTTGCCATTTAGTAGGCTGCTATAGTAAGGAGAGAGAAAGAAGGAAGGCTTGATCTCTAGCAGTGTCTGGATAAGAAACAGTGGACCTATTATGGAGGAAGAGAGCGCCCTTCTCTCTCATTTCCTTTTATGCCAATTGTGAGAGTAGTTTTGATGTCTGTGCTCCCAAAGGAGAATTTATACCAGGACACAAATAGACCAAGAAAAAAAAGTCAAGATTTATTTCAGCAGGCAAGTAAGCAAAATCAGGGCATATGTTCCAGGGTGGAGAGTGGCTTATGCTGAGCATCAACTAAAGAGGTTGCCTTAAGTATCTAAATGTAGAGTATTGATTCCCCCATTTCTTTTCCTCTTGTCCACCCCTGGAGATATCTGGTGTGGTTCCTTTTCTGGTAGGAGTGGAGGCTTTCTTAGAAGGTATTCTCAATCATCATGCACTTTATTACAATTAAATGTGTTATATACAGAAACGTATGTATGTATGTATGTATGTATGTATGTATGTATGTATGTATGTATGTAT